>NW_006800167.1:931830-953864 GCF_000485575.1 Poecilia formosa | reverse complement strand
CCCCCAAAAAACGCCTGAACAAAGAAAATAATCAGCACCTGATTATTAGTGTACATGTCTTTTATGCTTTCTTCCCCTTCTGAATGATTCAATGCGTTATTATTTTGTTTTCTTTTAGGATCGAGGTGTGAAGGAGGATGAATTGCAGAGCATCCTCAACTATTTGCTAACAATGCAGGAGGTACACGTCTCTTTCTATCCTCCAAGGGAATTCACTCAGCGATTTTATGCTACTCTCCTGCCCTTCGCTGCATTGTCACAAATCCTCCTCAAAATTTTTCTTCCATCAGCAGTTTGTTTTAACTAGCAACTCAATTTTTGTCTGCAATGCACAAGTCCAACTATTCTCCATTAGCTGATGTGGGGTAAGGAGTCTGCAACTACTTGTTGTAATACTGCAATTCCCTTATTTTTCTGGACCTCTACAGATTAGGGGCTTTTTTAATCCCAAGGACCTCTAATGATAAGGGGATTAAGAAAGCATTTGGCTGCCCAGAACATGAAAACTGCAACCTACCTCTGGAGCTAAAGCCATGAGGGTAGAGATCTTTCCCGAGTACCAGATGGTGAAGTGCAAGCAAGATATTTTTGGAGTTTGGTTCATTATCTGACTGGTGACAATTAGGATTCTATCTTCCAACTGAACTGGAAGCATCTGAGGAAGCTTAAGAAATTTACTTAGCTGCTTATGTTGCTTTCTGCAGCTCTGCATTTATACTGGGATATTTTGTGGGCAAATTCACAATCGCAGGAGAGATGGACGATGCATTTACATAGAAAAAAAAAAAAACTCTTAAACTGCATTTCCACTCTTTGACTCCTGTTTCTGTCTCTTCTGTGTTTCTATAATGGTGTGCCTACAGGATGAAAACCTGCATGATGTGTTGCAGTTGGTGGTAGCTCTCATGTCTGAGCATCCAGCTTCCATGATCCCTGCTTTTGACCAGAGAAATGGAATACGGTAAGAAGCATGCAGAACATACGATTACGGCACAAGTGGTGATTTCCTGACAAAAATCAACATACCTCACTGCACAACATTAGTGTCTGTTTGATAAATGAATAA
This sequence comes from Poecilia formosa, assembly GCF_000485575.1. Classification (NCBI taxonomy): domain Eukaryota; kingdom Metazoa; phylum Chordata; class Actinopteri; order Cyprinodontiformes; family Poeciliidae; genus Poecilia; species Poecilia formosa. The sequence goes on along the minus strand of NW_006800167.1, from coordinate 952,798 downwards.
AAACAAATAATCAGCAGGATATTAAAGTACATAAAACAATAGGATAGCAATATTAAATGATCATATTTGCCTCATGTCAGCTGTGAAGTTGCAGATACATACGTTAAAATGACATTGGTTTCTTCAAAAGAAAAGATTACTGATTTTATCCAGACCTCCACATGCAAATTTGTTCCAAAAGAAAGAGGCTGTCAGCCAGCCGGTGAAGTGCCTCTTCATCAATGGGACTACAGTTAATTCTCTCAAGACCATGCTTCTTGGCTAATTTGCATCATGTGTCTATTCCAGGGTAGTCTACAAGCTCTTGGCCTCTAAGAGTGAAAATATTCGTGTGCAATCCCTCAAAGTACTTGGATATTTTCTGAAGCACTTGGGACACAAGTAAGTAACCAGTTCCATTTGCTATGATTCAGATCAGCAATGGGATATTTTGTTTCTCTTACGATAAATAATTGAAGTGCATTGAAACTGGTGTACGGTAGTGTTTATAACCTTGCTTTCATCAAAATGTAAGCAGGGGTAGATTAGAAAGTTGTGTATCATAAAGTTTGACCTTAAAATTTTACTTGGCGGGAAGAAATCCAGTGACAATCTGACTTGATGCCAGTTTTGCGAATTGGGGTGCTCCACTTTTCTGAATAGCTTCAGATTCTACAAAATAGTGGCTAACGAGGAGGAGGAGCAGCAATGATCTTTCATTCAGGCTTATTGATTCCTCCCAGGCCAGTTATTTATTACCTCAAGATTGAATATCTAATCTTGAGCTTTACTTATCTATTTTTTTTTTTGCCACAATAAGGTTTTCTTGCTTTAGTTTTGTATTGCAACATTTAGATCAGATCTCAAAACTTGATTTTTATTTAATTGCTTATTCCACAACTGAGATCAAATTTTGTAGATAAAATAGATTTTCATCTGATAATAACCTCAGCAACATTTAAAGAATATCTACATGTTTACGGTTTCCTTTTTGCAGAACATGGCAGCAGTGGGTAGCTACCTAATTTCTACAAATTGTTTTATTGATAGTTTCACAAGCTCAGTGATTGTACCACTGAACAATATAAAGAAGATGGAAAAAAAAATTGTCCTACCTAATTTTGAAAAAATAAAAAATAAAAAAATAAAAAAAGTCTGATTCTTGCACTGAACGACTGCAACATTCAGCCGACATGTTTGCAAAAAGGAGCAAGTCAAAGAGTCAAACTAAAATCTGTGAGGTTTGCTTTGGTAACCTTATTTCAACCGGCATTATAAACTAAACTTGGAATTTACTGTACTATGACTTGGATGCACATAATTAATTTTGAAAGTGCATAAGTGGATTCTTCTAGAATGATTTGAGTATTTATTTGTGGACATGAGTTGAACCTGTTTGTCTCCTGAAGTGAAGTCTTTGCACCATGCCTTTACTCATTAATTAGCATGATCGGAAGAGGCCTAAGATGCAGTTAAGAAGAAGAAGAAAAAAACAAACAAACTAAAATGTTAGAACATCATGTCAAGACAGATAATAAGAAACTTTTTTGGATGGACAGCTTACAGTTTTAAATGCAGGTTGCAGGGTGAGCAGAGAGGATAAATGGTGATGCTGTGCTCACAGCAGTGGAGTGCCAGGGAGTGGTGATGCCGAATGGGAAATAAGGTTAGGCATAAGGCCAAGTTATGCTACTGCAGGCAGAAATAAAACCTTGTAAATCTCAGCTCTTTCCCACAGTATTTTATTTCCAGGTTGCTTTTGCAGACAAATGTGTAAATCATATTGTTTGGGTAGCAGTGATCAGTGTTTGTTCTTGGTTTCAAAACGTACCGTTTGTATCTGTATACCACTTAGTTTTGGAAGCCATGTAAAGAGCAAAAGTTATGCAGTTTTAAATTTTGGTCAAATTTGTCTTTTGTTCTCTCTCCTCTGCAAATACAGACATTGGAATTAATATAAACCATTTTTTGTTTTACATTAAATTTTGGAACAAAGTCTTCAGTGGTTTTAACTAAATTACCTTCATTCAGTTCAGTGGAAATATATTCTGTCAAAAATCTAGACATTGTTTCTACAGTCTCATGAAAGCAAAGCTTCTCTGTTTCTCTTCATTCTTTTAACATTCGTGCTTTACAGTTCAGTAGGCAATACATCATCAGTCTGCTCTCATTTCAAATGTCCATATTTATGCAGCTGAAAGAAAAGGTGCTCTTTTTCTAAGTGCCCAATTTCCAAGCTTTACAACGTGAAAGGAAAAAAAAAAAAGTCGAACAAAGAAGCTCTGGCTGACAGCATTTCTTATTCAGTTTGTCACTGTTGAACCTATTCACCTGTAGTATGCCTCGGTATCTTGAGCCACTCCTGGTGACAGGCTAACTTCTTTATCCTATACACACCTCCGACAAAATTCACCCAATTTATGACAGCAGGCGGTTTTCCTGACACTTGTCTCTAGAGCCTGGCTCCCTGTGGATGAGCATAGGGAGGCAAGCTGATGGCACTCACTGATTTGAGTGGCTTAGGAAGTTCCAAACACACCACTTCACCGTTCTGCGTGTGTGTATGTGTGTATTAACAGAAGGAAGGTGGAAATCATGCACACACACAGCCTTTTTACTCTTCTGGGCGAGAGGCTTATGCTGCACACCAACACTGTGTCTGTTACAACTTACAACACCCTTTATGAGGTAACTGCATTGTTTGTTTTTCCCATAAATGCTCAATTATTATGAACTGTGTGAGTGTGATGGAAATCTTTTCACTGCTCCTCATCCCAGATTTTGACAGAGCAGGTGTGCACACAGGTAGTTCACAAACCTCATCCTGAGCCTGACTCCACTGTCAAGATTCAGAATCCAAGTAAGCCTGCTTGATGTCAAGTTGCTCTGCCTTCCACAGTAATTGATTGCTGGAATTAACAAAGTGTGTACTTTTTATTTTATTTTTTGTAAATGTATTTCTTTTCAGTGATTCTCAAGGTCGTAGCAAATTTACTGAAGAGCTCCGCCCCCGGCACAGAACTGATGGAGGTTCGGCGGCTCTTCCTTTCAGATATGATCAAACTCTTCAGCAGCAGTCGAGACAACAGACGGCAAGTAGACTTAGACCACATTTTTTCTCACTTGCTTTATTAAATATCTGACAGATCAATGAATGAATCCAGGAGAAAAGGCAGAGAATCCACGAAACCTATATATAATTACCCTGTAAGAGAAGAAAGTAACCGTAGTCATGACATGTGCAAGGCATATTTTCCGTTTTTGGTACTAGTTATTTAATTGGTTGTCAAACTTTTATGTAATTTATCTCATAAATATATTCAACGTTTCTAACTACTGAGGTGTCAACAAAAGCTTTATATGTAGCGATATGTAATATGCCATTAAAAAGGGAATAGATTCAAAGGAATAGACTGAAACAAAATCCAAATGAACAAATTTCATTATGAAGCCTATTTTGTTCATTTAAAATGCCAAATGATTGTTCAGTTACTGAAGGAAATGAAGAATCACACTTCAACCTCACAAAACCTTGTACTAGGATGTTGAAGGCATGGAGTTTATAGAGCTAAGTTAAACTATTTAACTGAAATAGACTATTATCAGGTTAAGGCAAGAAGATTCTAACATGCAGAAGCTGACAAGTTTGTTGGCATGTCAAATGGCAGAAGACTCTTTAATAAAGTATTACCTAATATTTACTACTTGTCAATGTTTTATCCAGTTTACATGAAGCCAATTTGTTTTCACTGTTGGAATTTTGCAGGTGTCTGTTGCAGTGCTCTGTATGGCAAGACTGGATGTTTTCTCTCGGCTACATTAACCCCAAAAACTCAGAAGAACAGAAAATGACTGAGATGATGTACAACATATTCCGTATTCTGCTTTACCATGCCATCAAGTATGAATGGGGAGGATGGCGTGTGTGGGTGGACACTCTCTCTATAGCCCACTCTAAGGTGAGTGCAGCACAAAAGAGAGAAACACTGACCTCTGATGCTGAGGCAGACCTTTTAAGTAATCTGCCAACCATTTAAATAATATTCAGAGGATTACAGTATATCCTATATGTATTTCGTTAAATTTTCTCCACAGGTGACGTATGAGGCGCACAAAGAATATTTAGCAAAGATGTATGAAGAGTACCAACGTCAGGAGGAGGAGAACATAAAGAAAGGGAAGAAGGGTTTGGTCAGCACCATCTGTGGTCTCTCTGCTCAGACCTCAAACATCAAAGATGTGATTGAGATCGGAGAAATTGATGATCATTCCCAGACCCCCGACAGCGAGGCAGACTACGAGAGTGCTGATTCGCGCAACCTGCTGACTGAAGGGAAGGGGCCTGAGGGAGACTTCGGGGGACCTGAGAATACAATAGATGGGGTCAGAGTAGCAGTTCATGACCTTCTTGTGGACATCAAAGCTGAAAAGGTGGAAGCTACAGAGGTGAAGATGGATGACACAGAGCTGTCTTCTGAGACAGTGGGAGTATCTGAGAACGGGCCTCTGGTTGAGGTGGAGTCTCTGTTGGATAATGTTTACTGTGCCGCTGTGCGGAAGCTCGACAATAATGTCAGCAGTATGTTGATGCCAAAGGGCAGCATGAATGACCAGAATGCTGCCCCTCTCATTACACTGGATGATGAGAAGGACGACATCCCTCAAAATAACAATTTCCTGTTTGGCAAGGTGACGGGCAGCATTGAGGACAATCTCCTACCGGATCTCAGCCTAGCTGAGCCTCTGGTCCTGCCGAATTCAGAGCTTCCCGATCACACTGGATCCAGGGATGAAATTGGCCTTCTGGCTCACATGACAGGCAGCTCCTTACCCAGCATCTTGGTAAAGGAGGAGTTTGAACTCAAAAAAGTGCTGAAAAACATGAACTCAGAAACTGAAGGCTTTTCCAAAATCCCACAGACCTCCGACGGTGCAACAGAATTTGAAGGGGAATTGCTGGCTGATAAGACGAATGGTGGAGTAGAGACAAGGAGCAACGCCTCTGAGACTGCAAGGTCAGATGATGGCAAAGACAAGGAGATGAAAAAGATTCAGACAACAGCCACAACACAGGTTAGTCTTGTCCTGTATTTAAGTCACACAAAAACATTTAATATACAGATTTGTTCAAAAATGATAGAAGCTGAACATTACCAACCATTGCAAATAATGTACTAATAGGGGCAGAATCCCACACCCCCTTCTCCCACAAAAAAAACAGACCCAACAGTAATGATGCTGATTCATTCTAATTCAATACTTAATTGAAAGGGGATATTTAAAATGATAGCTGTGTGGAGTTTGAGGTCATTCATGCTATGAACAAAAACAAATGTTTCCCAAATCCATAGTGATGGTCTATATAGTTTTGAAAATACGAGTAAAATGGGTCATTCAAGATGTTAAAGAACATTGCAATTTGATTAAAATTGATTGGTTAATTGATTTTGTTATACTACGCTAACAAAGCCTGCAGTTGGAAGGCTTACTTTAAGGACTTTCCAGAAGTTATGCAGCTTACCTCTTAGAACTTTGATCTTGTTCCTGCCACCTCAAGTAAAACTACAGATTTATCTGCTCTTCTGAATTATGTATAGGTAGTACTGTCATCTCCTACCGTGTAAAGAAACACTGAAAAACAGTCTTATAATTCACAAATGCACAGGACGAGAGCCGCACTTGTATTTTTGATGGAAACACAAATATCTTGATTTACAAGCTGCTTCTGGTCTATGAGTTGCGCTGCATTTGTGTGTGATGAATTTTGAGACTCCCCTGATGTCTCAATCCACAAATGTTGGTTTTTAATAAATGTTTTATCTGATTGGATGATCAGCAACCAATCAGACAGCTTCCTTGTTTCAGCCAATCACATGAACGGACCCCAGTTGGGGTACCTTATGTTTCAGCCAATCACATTAACCCATTCCAACAGCGCTGTAGCCATGTCGAAGCACAGCCAGTTTAGACATCAGCCTGGCTTATGGCAGCGACAGAGGAGTGGTAAGTGGAATATACATATTTAGCCATTAATCTCCATGTTATGATTATTAATGTTAAGCAATTTAATTGTGCAACTATGAACCCTAGCTAGCGATCTTAGTGAGAAAGCTGTGCTACCGAGCTATGCTGGCGCTTCTTCATGCTAATAGCGCCAGGCTAACGTCTTTCTATATAATTGAATGTATTCAATATAATAATAGCCTTATAAATTGTTATAAAGTCCTGGTCCTTAAATAATAAATTATAGCAATGTAATAATTCACCAAAGTCACGCTTTTCAGAAACAAGAAGTGATTTTTTTTTCTTTTTACTTACACAAGGCTGAACAATCTGCCAAAATCTGCTACACACCGCGCTCTCTCCCTCCTTCCCTTTTAAATGTAATATAAAAAGTTTTGATTGGTAGTTCAGGGGTGTGTACATCCCTGAATATAATAATAATAATAAAAAAAATCAACCGATAGCAAGTGATTAAAATTAAATATTTATTTGTCTCCCTCAGGAATCACCGAGGCATAAAATCGGATCGTGAGAACGACTCCTGCATTCTGTAAAATAATGTGATCCACCAAGACTTTGTCCTCCATAGACAGACCATGTCCATTTTAAAGGATTCCCAGACCTTTCGGGCTTTTACTGTATGCGCTCATGAGTGTGCAAGTGTAACCAAAGAACAGAATCTACTCGGGTTCAGATAGCAGTTTACTATCAACCAGTTATGTTTATTACAAGTTACTGGACTGAAACACATCCAACTTCGTCTCAACACTGTCATACAGTTTTCCTGGAAAAACCCACAAAGAGAAAAAAAAAATACTTCGATTATAAAGAATCCTTTCAGGGTCCTTGGTAAAAAGAAAAAAATTTAATTAAAAGTAGCTGGCCAGCAAAAAAAAATAGTTCATATAGAGCTCTATATTTGTGTGTGTGTCTGATTCGTACAAAACGATGAAAGAGGTTGTCCTGGCTGGGATGGCGACCCAGAATGACGACGGCAGCCGATGTCCACAGACACAGAAACTCCGCGGCCTCTCTCTCTTCCTCCGCAGGCACAGGAGCACCTTCCCAGTGTGCTCACCTAGCAGGAAAACATCATATATCAGGCATAAAGAAGTCAAGCGCTATGCAGAAGGACGGCAGAGACTGGCATGTCTCTACTCCGCAGCAGCTCTGAAACTCTAAAGCCCGGGAGTTTCCCTAGTAACTGCAGTCGGAACGCTGCCGTAAAGTGATGTCGTGCTTTGCTCTTAAAGGGACACTACCCAAAAGGTAAAAACAATACAGAAAAGCAAATAACACAGAACAAACAAATAAAATACAGCTGGGTTACACAAGCTCAGGGAAACATTTACCTCAGCTTTACATTTAAGGGGAAAAAACAAACACAAAACAAACAAACAAACAAAAAAAAAAAAACATCTGAATGTTGTCTCTGAGCTGGACTCGCGGCCAGCTGAACAACCGCTGCGGCAGGCGGGATTTCCCAGCTGGAGCGACGTGAATTGCGGAAATCCCTTCGTTTACAGCCTAGCCGACTTCTGATTGGAGAAATGTTATTTACATTTACCAGTAAAATATTTAGCTGAGGAGGCGAATGTAATCTCAGTGTAGGGTAAAAATAGATTATGACGGGAATTTATTGATGCAGCATATTGAAATGACAGCCATCAGTGCTCCTCTGATCCAGACATCTAGTCTTTGTCCCGCCCCCACAGCCAATGAACCAATCAAATGCTAACTTCAAACCGGCCCGATATGGCCGGCCTGATTGGAAGCGCAGCTCTCGGGGTTCCACAGAGCCGGGCTGGAAGTGCCGCACAGCTGGTCGACCTGGGTCCAGCTGTGCAGTGCACAAGGGGCTTAACACTACAAGAATTGTGCAGTTGGTGAATTTTGTAGAAAAGTGATTTTTTTTGTCTTTGGTGGTAAATATACAGTATTATAAAACAGACATTTGACACAAAAGTAAAAATATGATTTATCCACCTTATTCCTAGCCCTCATGAGGCTTTGCGTGATTTATGGGCGCGACTTCTGCCGCAAACCGGAACCGCCATTTGTTTACATGTTAGCAACTCGCTAACCAGTTTTCGTCAGATCTTTTAGGCTATAAAATATGTGGGAGCACCAGCTATCAAAGCTTAAACGTAACAAATCAATATAGGTTTACTGCAACGTACAGCTATTGCGGGGAGGGATGGCAACTTGAAGAAATGGCCGCATTTCTTCAAGTAGCTACCCGCACCAGCATATGTATCTACTTCACTGAGTTGCTTCGGATGCAGATGCAGATTTTCTTCCATCGGCTTTTGTCCACACAATGAAATGAGCACACATAAAGCATTTTGGGTTCTCTCTTCAAGTTTAGAATTTTTAGCCAAATTCTTTTTTGCTTTATCTGTCTGTAGGCAGTGAAAACTACCGCTTTTGTTTTGGGAGCATGTTGAAAACACACTTGCAGCCACAAACTAAACGTGGTGTGTTTATTAGAATACAACCACGAACAGCACAACAGTTACCCGAGCTCCACAAGGGCATCTTACGACGCTTTCCAGTGGTAAGTTGCTCTCTATAACAGGTTAATGTGTGATTCGGTTCGGTTCTTGTGATGGACTACATAATTCCAGATATTTTATTTTGTCTTATAAATAAATTTTGCTGGCCCAATCATAATGACAAAGACTTGTATCATGAACTTTATTATTTTTTTTCAATTCAAACGTAAAATAAATTTCACATCACACCAAGCTAATATTATGTACCTGCAGCTCAGATCTCTGACCAGCTTCTCTGCTTTTACTGTCAGTTCTTCAGAGAAAAGAGCTGCTAGCATCACTGCTAATTCACGGTCTTTCCGTTATAAAACTTAACGATCGTGTTCCTGTCGCTCCCCGTGATTAAACTCACAATTACGATAATCTGTACTGAGAAGCTCTCTGATAGCAGATGGTGTTTCTGTAAACAAGTTTTACTAAATATTGTATTATGACCGAAAAGAGAGAGGTAACTTCTATCATGAATATAGGCTAGCAAAAAAACCTACAAATTAAAATTAAATACTGCTACTTCCGGTGGGTGTCGGAAGTAATACCCATAATCGTTTCCCCAGTAAGCCTCCCAGGAATAAGGTTGATACTTTGTGGCAGTTAGTTACCAGAAGAAAAAAAACAAGCAAACAAACAAACAAAAAAAAACACTCATCTCTTAACACCAAATTAATAAGAATTTACAGTTGGTAAATTTAGCAAAAGTAAAAATCAGATGTTTACTTCGTAGTACTTAGTTACCAGAAAACACGTGTTTATTTGTTGTTAATCTGTATAGGATAAGCAACAAGTATTATTGTTCAAAATACTTGAGATTTCTTTTGCTCTTTTGAAATGCTCTTATACTACTTAACAAGCAGTGCAGTGCAGTTAGTGAATTTTTCAGAAAAGTCCCCCCCACTTCAGCGTTACTCATGTTGCCTAGCAACTTTGAAACAGAGAGTGGCCAAGAAAAAAAAAAAAAAAAAACGACAAACTTTGGGGCCTGTTCATATGATTGGTTGAAAAAAGGAAGCTATCTGATTGGTTGTTGATCATCCAATCAGATAGACCATTTATTTTAAAAAATTCATTTGTGGATTGAGACATCAGGGGAGTCTCAAAATTCACTCACAAATGCAGCACAAGTCACGGGGCAGAAGCAGCTTGTAAATCAAGATATATTTGTGTTTGCATCAAAAATACAAGTTTGAATCTTGTTCTGTGTATTTGTGGATATCTTCCTGTGCATTTCTGGATCTCATTCTGTACATTTGCGAATCTTGATCTGTGCATTTGTGAATTATGAGACTGTTTTAGGCCACAGAGCAAATGGGGCAACATTTATTAGACTGATGAAAGCAAGTCCTATTTGTGTATAGGTAGTTTCTGAGATGAAGAACAGTGACTCTGGCATCAAACTAAGGAGATGTTTCTCATGTGGTTGTGTTCAATTGAGATTATAGATTAATTTTTAACACATTAAACTACTTGAAAAGAATGTTTTAAGAGACGGACAATACCAAAGACCAACAAGAGAGCCGCATGATCAGACAAACAAGTCTAAAGTGATGAAGTTGTTTTCCCAATCCCTAGATCTTAATTCATTAGACAACCTGTGTTGTGCAACTTCAAACAAGTCTTCATTTTTCTAAGGAATAAAAAAACAAGAAATGCAGAAAAATTGTAGAATGTAGTCCAATTGTACTGGGCTGGAATGTGTGTCCACAAGTGTCAAAGGTTTGTTGAGTTTATGCAACACAGATGTGAAGCAGTTCTTAGAAAAAGTCGTATTAGAACCACAATTTAGTGATTCACAGAAAAGCTAAATCTTAAGGCATTTCTTAGTTTAGAAAGTAATTGTTTGCGAAATAAAAAAAAAAGTAGACATAGCTAATATCTCCTTTACCTTACTTTTTGTAGATTTGCAACAAATGATGAAATTAGACAGTCCACTTCTTAAACATAGGGAAACAAAAAATAACATAGCAGCCCTGGCGTCAAATAGGAAGGTGAAAAGGAGGTTGTTACTGTTTGGCCCCAAGTGCACTGTTCTGTATCAACAGAGCCACAGAGATCATTTTCTCGCTGCACTGTGGATGTAATGGGGACAGGAAGGCCTGGTGCACATAAGGCATCATCCCTTTGAGACTCAGGAATCTGGGTTGCTGGAATAGTTAACTGAGGCAATATAAGGGAGGAAGAGACAACACGTTATTCTACAACAGTTGCTCAGGGTTTGCTCTTTTTTTCCCCCTCTTCTTTTAGAGGTTAGGCTCTTTCTCTAGATTGGGTCACTGACAGTGGGTGAGCAACACGCAGCTTTCACTTTTAAGGCCATTTTCCTCTCTCCGGTTACATAATTGCTTATGTTGAATTCATTGTTTCTGATTCTAAAACAGGTTTTATGCTGCATCTTGCTGACTCATTCATCTTATGTTAGACGTCTCATTGAGCATATAATACACTTTTTTTGCACCAGCGAGCAGAAAGAGGTTACATAACTAAATACTTTAAACCGTCAGTTTTTGTTTTTCATGGTGAATGATCTGACAATTGCTCTTTATTTTACGATCGAGGTCATGATCAGAGCTATTGGATTAGCATCTATCCTCCACATTCTACAAGCATCACACTGCATGTGCCTTCCAGGCTGTATTTGTTTTGGTGATAAATTGCTCTCCCATCAGAGTGTGCATGGACGCCCAGTCTCTCAGCTGGAAAAGGACATTCGGGCGGACCTTGGCTTTAGGGCCGTCCCCATAACAGAGGAACAGCGACATCAGTTCAGCCCTGGTCCCCGCACTACAATGTTCCGCATTCCAGAGTTCAAATGGTCACCCATGCACCAGAGACTGCTCACTGACCTGCTATTTGCTCTGGAGAGTGATGTCCATGCCTGGAGAAGGTGTGTTAAGTGTATTATGTGAACTGAAGTAATTGTAGAGGGAGTTTAAACATGATCAAAGGGAGGGGAGTTTTTCTGCGTAGTGATTGCTGATCGGATAAGAATGGTTCAGAATAAATACTGTATATTCAACCCCCTCTCCCCCCCAAAAAAAACCTGTCATGACGATAACCTTGTCCCCATGTCTCTCTGCAGCCACTGCACCAAATCTGTCATGGACTTTGTTAACAGCAATGAAAACATCATTTTTGTCCACAACACCATCCATCTCATCTCCCAAATGGTAGATAACATAATCATCGCCTGTGGAGGGATTTTGCCCCTTCTTTCTGCGGCCACCTCTCCCTCCGTAAGTGCATCTGTATCGCACTCTAGGGAAAGGATATATTGCCATCTAGTGGATCTTAAGTGCAACTGCTTTGCTCTATATGTTTCTTGCATTTACAGCGATAACATATGAATGTGCATGCAGTGGTACTTTTTCAATCCAAAATGTGTTTTTTATTCAGATTACACGTAGTGACATATGTAAAATGTGTGGGACTTTGAATTTAAAAGTGTAATGCAAATTTTACTTTCAGCTTAAAAATGACTTTTCCACCACTGAGCAACAGCCCAGACTTTTTCTCGTAAACAAGCCTCTTCATTGGTTATTAGTTGTCTCTGGTTCAGGAGTAGTTTAATCATATCCTGATGTCTCTCTGTGCTGTGGCTTTTAAAGAGCTGACATTAGTTCAAGTCCTTGACTCTGGAATCTGCCCCAAACTTATAAATCAACTTGTTTTCCAATTTACTCAAAGCTGCCCTTATCACTGTTGCTGGCACATCTTTTTCAACCAATCTTTTTTCCTTCTGCTATACTTTCCATTAATATGTCTGGATATAACACTTGGGGGAGCTGTCAACTTCTTTAGCAATGAATTTCTGTGGCTTACCCTCCTTGTGGAGGGTGAACAACTGTCAAGTCAGCTTCTCCACTATGGGATATGCCACTACACATTTTATTAAAAATGTCTCTTTCTGAAATTTTCTGAAAAACTAAATTTTGGGTTTTTATCAGCTTTGAGAATGATCAAAATTCATAAAACAAAAACAAAACATTTCTCATATATTACTATATTACTCTTTGTGTAATTAGTCTATGCAATAAATAAGTTTCACTTTTCGAATTACTGAATTTAAAGTTTTGATAATCTTTTGAAATTCACCAGTATGTCCACAGATAGTTGTTCTGTGATCATCTTGTGATTATCCTGATTTTGAGTTCGTTGTAAATACTCTTGTTCACTTTGATAACTTTTACCTTTCAACAACCTTGTCATTTTTGTTTGACTTGTATCCCCATTTCATAAATAGCAAAGAGACGTTTTATGGCTAAATGGATTTTAATAATATTTCTTTCTTTATCTTTTTTGGCACTCAACTAGACTGTCAAGGTCAGTACTGATGCCATTTAAAATACTTTCTTTTAATGTTGGACCCTATTGATATTTTCTTTTAGAAAAAACCTCTTAAATGCCTACTGGTTTGTCTTGTTTTCCTCATTTGCCATGACATGCATTGACGAGCCACTCTATTTCAGTACTAAATATTTCCATACTTATAGCCTTGCTTTTGTGAAAGACTACTGGCTCAATTGAAAACTTGTCAACTAAATGTTTTACACTTAATTCTCTTGTTTAATCACTCAAGACCGAGTTGGAGAACATTGAGGCGACGCAGGGCATGTCCTCAGAGACGGCCATCACTTTCTTGTCTCGTCTCATGGTTATGGTGGACGTTCTGGTGTTTTCGAGCTCCTTGAACTTCAGCGAGATCGAGGCTGAGAAGAACATGTCCTCTGGTGGTTTGATGCGCCAGTGCCTCCGACTGGGTAGGTTCTGTTTGCCCGAGATGGTTTCCTGCTGACTGAATGTCAGTGCGAAGGAGGGGATGGAAAATTACAGTATCATTAATTCATGCATGTACAACAGAAATTGAATTGAGTTGGAAGATACAATAGTGTTCGCTTCACATAATATTAATTCCTCTAATCCCTTTAAATCCCCTGTTTGATCAGCGGAGCTAATTAATTTAAGGATCCTTTGGTAATTGTGTAGTAAATTGTGGAATGCAGAGGGTTTCTTTGCAGTTTTTATTTTTAAATTCCCAGAGAGCAGGGAGACTGATCTGCAGTGCAGTCGTGTTCTCTTCGCAAATGCCTTTTGTGTTTCTGTTAGATGTGGGAATCTGAGGTTTCCTCTGCCTTTCTGTATATCTGTTTTTCAGTGAATGTAATCAAGCAATAGTGAATTGTACTCAAACAAAAGCAAATAATTGCTACATTCGAAATTAAGTCATTCTAGAGTCAGCTGTTCTTTTTTGTCTGTATAAAGTCTCATCTTTATCCTCGTGTTTGTGCCTGTGGGTTTGTGTGTTTGTAAGTTCGCATTTGGTTGATTGTTGCCGTCCCCAACTTGCAGTTTAGGGGACGGCAAATAGCCTTCAGACTTCAGTGTCCTTTTTCCAAACATACAATTTCTCATCACTGCTTTAGTGTGAAATCAGTCTGGCTGCTGATTTTCCTCCTGCTCCCCTTGCCGTCAGCCTGGAACAAATAGTCATCAGAGATAACTGATTAGGTTTAAAGACGTCATGCATGTTATCAACATTTAATTTTCATTTGATTCTGAAATGGGACCCTGCTTGTGTGCTTGGTGTGTCCTTTGTGTACAGTCTGCTGTATGGCTGTAAGGAACTGTCTGGAGTTTAGACAGAGGCACAACAACAGGACTCAGGAAATCTTACAGAATGCTGTGACCTGCAAGGTATGATATAATGAAGCATTTCACATATTGCAAATCTAAATTCTGTTACTTCAGCTAGTTAAATATTTCATGATCATTTTCAAAATTTGCCATGAGGTTTTTGTTTTGGTTTTAGTTCCTGTACATCCGCCTTTTTATGCTTCCAAAAAAAACTTCTTTTTTTTTCCAAATAATTTCAAAGCGAGTGATGATGAATTTCTCTTTTAGACATCTGGGGAGGCTGGCCCTACTAACCTGTCTCCAATCAAAGATCCTGATCGGCTGCTGCAGGATGTGGACATCAACAGACTGCGAGCTGTTGTGTTTCGTGATGTGGTGAGCCTGATCAAACTATCACAATGCTGTTCAAAGTCAGTCCTCAGGAGCCAACGTCCTGCGTGTTTTAGTTCAACCCACCTAAATCAGATAAATGGGTTATTAGCAGGCCCTTGAAAAGGTCTGCTAATATGTGTAAGGAACCACATCTTAAACATAGATGACACTGGCCCTTGAGGATTGAAGTTGGACACCTTTGGTTTGACCCTTTCCAGAAGACACACAAATGTTTGTCACAATTTAGAGAGATACCAATCAGTTTTGTGACACATTATCAGTTTCTGTTTTTTGCAAGTGTTTGACCTGATGAAGCTTTCAGTTTAGCATAAGCTAATTTCTTTGTAGGAGCTGTTGGAATCCTGATAATATGTTTTTCTAGTCTTATTGCCATGAAAGGTAATTAATTATGTAGACAATATGAGGCAAGCATCTGCTGCTGGCCAGAAACCAAACCAAAAAAAAAAAAAAAAAAAAAAAAAAAAAAAAAAAAAGAAAAAAAACAAAAACCTATAAAAAGTTGCTAAATTTGATGCTGCTCGCTTCTTCTAAAGAAAAGTGTGTTCTGAAGACTTGCCTTTTGTGACAGAGTTTATGACTAAGCAACATTGTAACAGCTTTTTCTCACTCGTTCATGGCTGAAATTAACCACAGTCGCTTCTTGGTGTGGACAAACTAGCTTTTATTAAATAGCTTGCGCCTTTTACGCTTTCCCTGACTTCACTTACTGACACCATAAACCAGTGGTCCCCAACCTTTGTCCTCAGGGCCCACTGTCCTGCATGTTTTAGGTGTTTCCCTGCCGCTACACATCATGAATGGCTGATTAACAGGCTTCTGCAGCAATTGAAGGCATGCCAAGGGAGGTATTGCAATCATTTGAATCAACTGTGCTTTAGTGGGGAAACGGCTGAAACATGCAGTAGAGAGAGCCCTGAGGACCTGGGTTGGGGACCTGTTAAGGTTAATGAAGCACAATATTGTCTGGTTTCTGTCACTAACTGATTTCTTGGTAAATACTTTCCCATTTCCCATTTTGGAGTTTTAAGTGCAATAAGTCTTACTTACTGGAAAACAATAGGCATATTTTGTTAGTATGTTGAATAACTATTCTGCTGAGGTGGATGTTTTTAGATAAGCCTATTTTTGGAAAGTTGCGGCATTGTATTTTTATGTACTTCTGTGTTTGTAAGAAAATCCGGCCATCTGAATAGAAAGCTAGATAACTATTATGATGTCTTCCCACAGGATGACAGTAAACAAGCCCAGTTCCTGGCTTTGGCTGTGGTGTACTTCATCTCTGTCCTCATGGTTTCCAAGTACCGCGACATCCTTGAGCCTCAGTGTGAGCCTGGGAAGATGAGCTGTCAGTTAGGCCGCAGCGTTCGCCAGGAGATCAACTCACCGACCAGCAAAGGTGCTACGCCCCTTTCTGTTGTTGCGTCCGTTCTTCTGGTCATCTAATCTTAGTTTGAAGTGACTGTGCCTGGTTAACAAAATGCTAAGTATCCAGAGTGTTTTCTCTTGTTCTGTTGCCAGCTTGTAGGAGCTGAATGCTCATTCACTATAACAACAGGGATACCCCTGCCTGTGTTCCACCAGCTCAATATGATTTATTCATGAGTTCTGCTAATTGCACTGCACACAATTCAGTGTGGAAGCAAATAGACTTGTGCTGAAGTCTGAAGTTAGAAACTTGAATAGGCATCAACATCCACTCTGAAATAAAAGGTAGAAAGTGCCTGGCGTCATAAATCATACATTAAGTCACATGAAAGGAAATCATTGGCTGCCCTCAAAGGTTTAACACAATGTCTGCAGCAGTGGAAATTGGTTTTGTGAAATGTGCGAGTGAACATACCTTATCAACTTTCATTGAGATAAAAGGTGAAGTGAATAAAAGAAAATAGAAGTAGGGGAGAGCGGCCAAAGGGAATATGTAAGTGTAATTTAAAGAGCTGAGACCACGCAAAGAAGATAAGCAGTGAGAAGTTAAGAGATGAAAAAGCTGTGGGTTTTTGGGGCAGTGGAGCCAGGCTTGCTATTTTCAGCCCCATCTGTCAGTGCCCATTAGGCAAGCAATCCACCAGAGGAGAATGGGATCATAGAGGTTGCTGGGAGGAGAAAGGCACACTGCCGCCTTCATAAATTTCACCAGAAAATAGGGGAATTTTCCAGACGGCATGTGGCAGACGATTGTCTGATGGACCAGGAAGCTCGTCGACTTGCAGGCTAAATCAGGCCCTGCTGACCGCGTTAGGGGGCCATGTGATGAATATTAATATATTTGCCCTTGCATGTTAGCAACCACTGGGTCGGGATAAACTACAATCAAAACGACAAGGAGCTTCTGGAACTCTTTAAAAATAATTGGAGAACTAGATAAACTTTCTTAGCTTCACCTTATGTGTTCTTTTTGTCGCAATATGTATTAAAATGTTATGTATTATGCTAATAATAATAGTAATAAACAAATATTGATATATAGAAAAAAAATCAATCATGTTTTATTAACACAGAAGGAGAAAAAAAAGTCAAGTTAATCTCACTGGAAAATCAGAGCCTTTGGAAAGAGATCTTAGAGGCTCCCTCAGCATGTGGCATACTCTACATATGCGATATTTGCTCTTTGGCTTTGAATGTAAAGCTGTCTCTCGCATGCATTCTTTCTGTTAATAATTTAGATGGTGCTGAATTCATCTTTCTCCATTTTATTAAACAAACACGGTGCCTTGCAAAAAGTATGAGTGCCGGTTGATCTTTTCCACATTGCAACCGCAGACTACAATGTGTTTCATTAGGAGTTTAGAATACAGACCAACACAAAGTTATTATGTGGTTATGAATTCGATTATAAAGATATGAAAGCTGTGATATGCATTTGTATTAAAACCACTACCATTCACTGCAGTAACAGTATGTTTCAACTCACTACGCTAATCTAAACACTGACATTTGAGTCCTTTCCAAAATAGCTCAAGCTCAGTGATATTGAATGGAGGACATCTGTAGAATACTGATAAACAATATGGACCAAAATCTTTATAACAATGTTTTGTGGCATTTATTACAATACTCATCAGAGTGACAATAAAAAGTATTTTTAGCAATACTGTTTGCCATTGTATTCACACCTATAAACACAAATACAGGTTCAAAAATGATCAAATTATCTTTATCAAATGGGCTGCTTTGGTACATCAGTTACATATAGTAATGCATTTTACGGCTAAAAAGCATTTCACCATATTTTTTTAATGTTTTTATATTTAGGGAGCGTCTCATAGAACCAAAGGCAGTAAAATGTATAAGTGGAACTAGGTTTTGGCCACATTTGGAGGTTTGCAGTTGTCATTAGTTAAATTTTACTATTATCCTGATAAGTCCTAATTATTAAGACATTGCTTTTTATCTTTTTTTTTTTTCACAGAAACAGGAAAAAGCACAAAAATCATTCATCAACACGGTAGACATTAATTCTCAGATTTTGCCACAGATTCAAATTTGAATGTAAATCTTGATTTCATCTGGACCCTTCTAACGCTATAAAGCTGTTTTAATTTAAACCAGTCCTGGTAAATATCTTCTCGTTCTACTGATTGGCTAATGCAGATGGTTGCATTTAAGGTATCAGGTTAAAGGGCGCAAATACACAACACAATGCATGTCAACCCTGTATTATTTATTTTAGAAATAAAATGAATTTCAGAAAATCAAACCTAAAAAGAAAACATTTGAAATTTGTTGTTGTAATGCTTTGACATCTGTAAAAAAAAAAAAAAAAAAAAAAAAAAAAAGTTCAACGGGCAGCAATACTTTTGCAATACACTTCTTGTTACCATTAGGTAACAAGAAGTGTTACACCTCTTGTTACCATTAGGTAACAAGAAGTGTATTGCATCAATGACACATTTTTTGGCTGTTATTTATTTTATGTATGCATGTCAGTGCCTGAAGCTCCCTAATTTGTGTCTCTCTTCTACAGAAACTCCACTGTCATTCACAAGCAGTAAGGAGATATTTTTGCCATCTGAAGACCTTCACATAGAAACCTCTTTACCCCACACAGACTCTGGGATTGGGGACGAGCAGGTAGCCAGCATCCTTAACGGGTCTGGCCTGGATCACAAAGTGGGAGGAGTTAGTGCTGTGAACGAGCTCATTTCCACACTTTCCTCTGAGGTGAAGAAGTCCCAGGAGATCCTGTCTGAACCTTCTAATGTCGAGGTGCTCAAATCGTCCTCCTCCGTCATCAGCATTAGTCAGTCCAAGAAGGGCATCAATGTCAAGGAGATTTTGAAGAGCTTGGTTGCCGCCCCGTTAGAGGGCGTGGAGGCTGGACTTGAGCCAGTGTCCTTCCCAGACACTGCTGCAAAGGCCCAGGCTGTGCTGCCGGTGCAGTTTCAGTCCTTTGACAGGTGAGATGTTGAGTCGGTTACTAATATGTAACTACCTGAAAATAACTGCCATGGATCATTATTACAAATGTATCTTATTTATTTTTTATTTTTTTTAATTGATTTCAGAGTAAGACGGTCTCAACATGGTTTTTTTAGAGTAGGCATTAAGCATTATGTATATTCTCCCACTCATCACTCCTGTTTTGGAACTCTGATCTAATACTTTGGATTTTATATTTAAATTCAAGCATTGTTTTCCACCCACACATTTGCACCAGTTATTAGCTACTTCCAAAATTAAAAAAATATATATATATTTGGGTGAAAATTGTCATGTTTACGTAACGGTTTTACTTGGTGAATGCTTAGAATTCACTTTTTTAAAAAGGCTTCTAGTTGCCTTTATTCATTAGTAACTGGACAGGAGAAAGGACAGAGAGAAAAGGGGAAAACATGCATTGAGAATTGTAACCACTGCTCAACCATGTGGTGCCCCAAATTTGATCACGTTTTTGAGACGTAAACTGATCTTTTGACTAAGATAGAAGAAAAATGATAGAATTTGGTGTTTTAATATGTTTAAAACAATGCCGTCTAACTCTGGCCTTCACCAGTCAGGACCCTGCATCATGTTTTAGATGTGCCCCTGCTCCAGCACTGCTGTATCAAACAACTGAATCACCTCTTCAGCAATATCATCAAGTTCTATAGAGGCCTGTTGATGAAGTATTTCTGAGTAAGTTTTTTTGATCCGGGGGGGAGAACTACAAAAAAACACACAGGACTAATTGGAAACCACTGGTTTGAAGTATAAGCATCATGCTTTCCATTAGCTAGTGACAACCTGGGAAACATGAAAATCAAAAAGAGATTTGTGGTTGTTGATGAACCTGGATGCATGTGGTCTCTCAAGTAACCGTAAAATTGTTATCTTAATCCATCAGGATTATCTCAGGTATGCAGGATGGCAGTAATGGTTTCCAAGATGACTGGAGCACATTATTTATTTCAAGCCCACTTGTTTTGTGCTCTTTCTCTTCACCAGGAATTTTTTTGTGTTTGAAATGGTCTCTCAAGCACTGTCGTGGTGTTTTAGTTTATTTACATTCCTGGATTAGATTGAACCGCACAGTAATCTGTCTGGATCCGACTGTTTACAAACCTGCTGCTGGAGGGATTTCAAGCTTGAGCTCCCCCTGATCCCAGATTCCTTCTGGCTGTTTTTTTTTTTTTTTTAGCTGCTTTTGCACAAATGTTCTATTTCTGCCACTGATTTCACATTGTTTATGACAAATTCAGCAAATGCACACCCTTGAAGGGTGAGCAGAACGCGTTCTGAAATGAGAGCAACAATGGACACTTCTTTGTCCCTAATGTATTCTGTTGTTGAGCTTGGGCTAGGTGATCCTGATGAATGGAGGGGGAAACATGGAGGAGTATGTGGAGAAAGGACAGCTGACAGGACAGGGGTCTCCTGGGTGTTGATGACAGATTGAACAGAAGCGGCCACAGAGCACGCCATGGCCGGCCATCGTCCTCACAGCTCACATCCATAATGGAAGCTGGCAGCCTCAAATTAGTCACCGCAGCAAAGTGTATTATTTTTGAAATGCTTTCACACAAAACCTCCTGACCACATTTACAACTTTGTTTCATGCTTTTCATGCCCCCCCTCCCTCCTGCTTCTATTTGCTGTGTCTAATTGTGTGCCACCTGCCAGTGAAATGAGCTGCCAACCATGGAAAGGTCTTTCATTTGTCTGTCAGGGAAAAAGTAGATTGAGAGTGACAATATCAAAAAAGGAGGAAAAAAATGCCTTAAAGTGGAGTGCATGGGGGCCATCTGTCATATAGAGGACAGGTTTACACAGCACAGCAAGCAGACTTCCACTTGACCTGCAAGAAATACAGTAAAGACAAACCTCAGTAATCCTCCGCTTCCTTCCTTTTGTCTCCCAACCTTCCAGATTAGATATACTGTTGGTCCTTTAATAACGCATGAGAAGATATATATATATATATATATATATATATA
>NW_006800167.1:887115-931417 GCF_000485575.1 Poecilia formosa | reverse complement strand
ACCAGATTCGTGGAGGGCATGGCTAATAGTTGAACAGATTCTCCCTCCTCTGTATTTTCTCCTGAATTACCAGAAGCCTTTTGGCTTCTTCTCTCATTAATGTTTTGCAGCCTGTCAGTTTAGTTGCATGACTGGTAGATTTGCAGTAATGCCTGAAATTGTTTTTTTTTTTTGTTTTTTTTGGATGCAGCTAGTTCTCGATAATGTTCAAAGCTTGGGATGGATAATCTAATCTTGCTTAAAACTTCTCCACAACTTTATCACTGACCTGTTGGGTGTGTTTCTTAAACTTCATAAAACTATTTGACTTTTGTCACTTCTGGTTTTGTGTTCCTGTCCAATTTTGTTTGGTTCATTCTTTATCTGGCTATGATTTCCCTTTGTGCAACTCTCCACAATCAGTCGGTGCTCGTCCTACCGTGACGAAATGTGAAATAGTTTGCTAGTTGTGAATACTTTTGTAAGCACAGTGCTTTACATTTTCTCAATGTTTCTTAATAAAGAAATTTAGATTAGAATCTTATCTGGAATTTATAAAGGAAATATTTCTTTGGTTACACTTTCAGTTGCCATGGACTTCATTAATATTCATCCTGAGATTAATCCTTGCTTTATTCTCTGCAACTCAATTAAGACAATCCTATTAATAAAATATGTACTAGATAATCTATACATGATTCATGAGCACTAGACGTATGAATTATTCATGAGAAGAGGTCTATGTTTTAGCAACATCCTGCTGATCTAATCCAACATCTCAGCCAGGCAGAAAGAAAGGCTTGCTTCTGCCATGATTTTGGGAAGCAATAATATATTCACACACGGTTTCTACAATTAATAACATGCTGGTGTTGGTCTGAAATCTGTCAGTTTAGCAGAGTATAACTGTAGATAGCTGTCCTAAATAAATAACACTTGTAATCAGTGTTCTTCAGAGCACAGCCTTATCCCTGACGGTATCAATATTTTAGTAAGCTCCCAAGCACTTCTTGAATATTTCTTCTTTATTATTCAGTGGATTTTGATCCAAGTTCCAAATAATTTGCTTTACTGCTTTTCTCTGTATAAGATGCATATTTGGCTGTCCACTGGCAGCCAAATATGTTCACTGTATATGCAGTTTTTGTAGTTCAAATACAAAAAAAAAAAAAAAACTTTGAAAAATAAAATATCAATGTTTTAACAAGCTTGAGCAAAATGTGCAGTGTAGTAGAGGAGAATATGGGCAAGTGGTAATAAACCACCCATAAATGGTTTGCTTCTAGCTCAGCGTGCTTCTTGCTCGTGATCTGGGAGATGGAGTGTGGATATAAAACAGCCACAAAAGACGACAAAAGTGCGTGTTGTTTTGCAGACCGAGGATATCTGGGGATTTGCTTCAGATGACAACAGGCTTAGCTTGTGACAGTGCAAAGGCCTGGCCTTTGTCACCCAGAGTAACTGCAGGATATTGAACGAGACATTATCTGGCACCTTCACAAACTCAAAGGCCAACTGCAGACCCGATAAGGACAAGCTTCTCCTCACTGTCAGGGAGCTGCAGCAGACCCAAAGTCACTCTACCCTTTTTTTTTAAGTCCTTGGCAAGAAAAAGACAGCATGCGAACAGTACTTTGAGTTACTGGGCTGCCTGTTTTCTTTTGAAAGGTCATGTGCAAGTTTTATTTTGATCTTCCACATGCTTTCTGTCACATTTTTTTTGTAAATGACCTGTCCTTTTCCATTTTTAGCAGTGTGAGATGTATAGTGTAGTTCTATATAGAGAACGGAAACCATAATTAATGTCCTTAGTTTTTTTGTGTATTAAATTAAAAAACAAAACTCACAAGTTGCATCTGTGTAGATAATTGAGGTAAAGATAATTTAATTTCTTACGGCCTTAACCGTGGGAACTAAAAATAAACTAATTTAATTTACAAGCAAGATGAATTATTTTTATTTTTAGAGCAAAGGTTTATGTGCACGGTAAAATACAGCACCTCTGTGAAGCAACTCATTTGGTAAATACCTTCTTTATTTATAGCAGCCTTCACACTTATTGGTACATCTAGGAAATGTGTGTAAAAGCCTGGAAATAAATTATATTTTAATTCAGAAGCATACACCATTCAATCTCACCATTTTTTTTTCATTTTTGAAAATACGCACAAAAAAGATGTTTGGTATTTTAAGGGACAACAGTGAGAGCAAATTCAAATTCATAGTGAGTATTTGCTGAGATTGATCACAAAACCACAAACCTCTTTTTAGAGAGCTTTTAGTTGGGGACGTTTCAAGTTTAACATGTTAAAGATCAAAACTCATCTTCATTACTTTTTGTTTTGTTTTTCCATTTTATTTATTTTCCTTGGGTCGGGGTGAATCCATAGTCTTGGGATTATTATTTTTTTTAGTTTTAGTTTTTTGTTACTGTTTTCAGTGAAACAAAATATATTTAATTCTAAATCTAACAACATACAATAAAACTTCAAAAAATACGTACGTGCATTTAGGTTTTCCCTTTTGTTTTTAAAAGAAAAAAAAAAGCCTCCTATCCAAAGTCCTGTTAGTAATATTCTCACAGTTGCTCTTTTGGAGTCTCTCGAATGTTTTTCTTTTTTTTTTTTTTTTTTTACTGTCACAGAGGGACGCCGGTAGCAAAAAGCAGATGTAGAGGAAAGGGAGTAGCTCAAAAGCAGATCCTTACATTTATCTACTTATGTCTCTTGTGTATAAGCAAGTGTATTTTTTTAAATGCTACAGGTTAAAAGATGCGGTTACAAGTCAGGGTGTTTACTTTTCACATGCCCTGCCTAATGAGTGGGCATGCTTAGGCTGTCTGACTCGAAAAGCAGCAAGACATGAAAAACAAAACAACTTTCTTCTGTTTCTTACGTCACCTAAACATAATTATTTATTCCTGTTTCACATAAAATATTGCCTTTTTTGGAACAAAAGTTAAGAAATTTAAGTCATTTTTAAAGGTTACAGGTCCTATGTCCTAAGTTGTTTACTAATTAGGTTTTTATTTTATTTGTATGAAAAGGGCACTGTTCATACAAAACACCTCACAGTAAATAAAAACCTAAAAAAAAAAAAGAAAAAAACTGAACTAAACACGATAAAGTACAGAAGTGTATAGAAAGTAGAGCTGAAATTAGTTTGAATGACAGGAAATGCAATTAGAAACATAAAAATTTTTAGCATTAAAAATAAAACCACAATTAAATAAAACAAAAGTTTTCTGTAAAAATATTGAATCATTCTTTGGCCATTTTTTTGTTTATTAATTTAGTTAAGTAGTTTTTTTCCCCCCTGTTAAACATGTTAGTTTCACAAAACGTTCAGCACATCAGCTTAGCCCTTTTTTCATCCAGTGTGTGGCATAAGTTAAACCCCGTGAATATTTCAGTCGTGTTTTACAGTTTGAGTTTTGCCTCTTTCTCTCCTGTATTATATTAGGTGTTTTAGGTTTTCAATCATCGGATTGAAAACCTAAAACAAATTTCATTCTGCGTGAAGTATTTATTTAACGTCCGCACTCCTTTGTTCTTGTTTTGTGTGAACTGCACACATTCCTTGTGTTCCCTGTAGGAGTGTGGTGGTTCCCGTGAAGAAAACCTCCCCTGGCAGCTTTGCGGTCAACACACTGGGCTCCAGCAGCACCAGCACCTCCCCTGGGCTTTCGAGCTGCAGCACCCCCAACATCTTTGCCGCTGCCTCTGCGACCCCTAAAAGCATGATCAACACCACCGGTGGGCATAACAAAAGGGACTTGAAGTACATGTACAAAATTGAATAAATCTACATTCCATATTTGATAGTTAATTTTAGATGATTGTCACTTTAGGTGTGCTTTTCATCCTGGTTACCCCCTGTTTTTTATTTTATTTTATTTATTTATTTATGTTTTTATTCTCTTTAGGCCACAACAAGAATAGAAACAAAACTGGCCATTTTGATCTCTTGACCCTGTCTTTGCTTTCTCAAACCACTAGATGGCTCTCTTTGCTTTCGGTTCCCAATCATCCTCCACTGTCCACAACCAACTTCTTCAAAAATACCGTTCTTCACACATTACTGTACCCCCTCATGTTTGTAATATGCTGTAAACTGAAGCCTTTCTAAAAAGTGAGAATGAATCTACACGCATATATTTCAAATTTAAAATGTGCCTGATTTCATTACCTGCCTCTCTTGCTGTCATGCTGATTCTCCTGGCCCTCTTCTCTGGTGACCGGGTTTCACCTTAGGGCTTATGTTGTCTGCTAGTCTCAAAGAATCCTTTTAACACCCAAAACATTTGGAGCTTCCCCACAAGTTCAGTGTGCTAATTTTAGAAATCAAGCGTCCCTCTCCTTTTTGAGCCCCTGGCTCAGGAATGTGAGAAATGTATCCAAATAAAAATGCGCTTTGCTTTTAGCTAAAACCCCATTTACACCCAGACCTCGTGATCTGCTTTTGCCTGTTTGTTGCCTGTTAGTCAGAAAAGTTTAAAGGTGACCATCTGCTTTGGTATGAATGTGATGCTTCACATTTGAATAGGTGTCCTGATAATTGCTGCTTTCATAAAAAGGTAATTTAGGAGAGGAAATAGTTTTAGTAAATATATTATTTTTACAAATTGAATCTTTGACACATTTTGACTTGGCTACAGACAAGAGGGGAAACTGATGATTTTAACTGAGCTGAAGTCTACAGGGTGCCAAACTTTGATTTTATTAGAGCTACACATATGCATATAGGTTTTGTGTTTCGTGTTTTACAGTATTAGGATATTAAAATGTGGTTTTAACACTTAAAATTAAAAAAGTTTACATTTAAAACATCCATCCGTTCGTCCATGTCCGCTTAACTTTGCAGATGGGACATCTGAAACCAGACATCTAAAACCTATTACGTTTATTTACATTGAATATAGCTAGGAATACTTCTGCTCTTCATAAATGTTGAATACTTTTTTGTTCCCCTGCAGGCGCTGCTGAGGCGGCCTCTACCTCTGCATCGTCCTCCGCCAGTTTTGTCAACGGCGCGACGAGTAAAAATCTTCCCGCCGTGCAAACCGTGGCCCCCATGCCTGAAGACACCGTCGAAAATATGAGGTACAACTCGTCTTCTTGACCTTTTTACCATCCTGTGTTGCTAACTCAGTTGGTGTCACCGACGGACTACAAAGCTGAATGTGTGTAATGAATTTTTTATATGTTTTTATTTATCCTAATTGTGTGATTATATGTATTTAGAAATCCCCACTCATGTTTATCAAGCCTGACATGTGCATAGCTTTGCACATATATCTGGTTAGGACCTTGTCCCTCCTCCACACATTCATACATACAAAACAAGATCTTTCTCCACAGTTCGTCTTTGTCCAAGTGTTGTGCCGGAGGAATAAAAATTTGGTTTCCATGGCTGCAGTAACTAACATCACTTAGGCAGACTCTGAAATCGATCATATTATTTTCCTGCTGCAGATTGAGAGAGTAAAGTGCCTATGCTAAAATAAATAAAAAAAATTAATTTCTTATATGTATATATATAGTTTTTCTAAGATAATCTTTATTTGTTGATGAAACATTTTATCTTACAAGGGCTGCATCTTCTCTTTCCGTCTTTATCTTTTGTGAAATAGACCATAATCCACTACCTAAAGGACTGACACCTTCTGAGCCCAAACCCTTTAGCTCTCTGACAGGATTACAGGCAGCCTACGGAGAAGCAGGCCCATCTGTGCGAGTCACCTAAACCTTCGGCTTGCATCCTCCGTTTTATGCCGATGTGTTATGCCTGTGCTGTGTTTTCTCAGCTGGGGCTGTGGGGCAGATTACACTACACATCCATCCAAATCCTACACCAAGCCTTGCTGTCTCTCTTCGTCTATCTGCTTTTTGCTCGTCTTAGGAAAAGAAAACAAGCTACAGCTCTCCTCAGGTTGCCTTTTTTTTTTTTTTTTATATCTTTGCGTGTACACATAAGAGCACAGAGAAAAGCTGAGGCTCGACTCGCATCTCCTCCTGTATTCAGTCTGAGTTGAACAGCTACATGACTCCAGAGCGCCGATTTTCTGAAGGTGTTCAGATAACGTCAGGCGGACTCATGCGGTGACTACTGTACGGCTCTTCTTCTCCAGTCCTGAATTACTGTGATCTCCCTTGTAGCCCTGGCCACATGTCTCTCTAAAAAAAAATAAATAAATCAGCTAGCTGCTTAAATGTATTCATACAACTTGTTATTGACATTTCTGTTGATAGCAACCACACTTGTCCACACTTGTGATATTTGCCTCCTCCTCAACCCTGGAAAGCTGACTAACTGCTGGCAGTATTGTGCTCATTGTCTTTCTGACTATAGCTTGATATGACGTTACATTATGTTCATTTTATTTCAGTTTAACTGTACTTTTTTTTATACATATTTTGGTGATCATTTTACAGCATTACTACAAAATTAGAGAGAGCATTGGAGAAGGTGGCTCCCTTGTTGAGAGAGATCTTTGTGGACTTTGCACCCTTCCTGTCACGGACTCTGTTGGGCAGCCATGGACAGGAGTTACTAATCGAAGGTATGGTTGTTGTATTTTAAATGCTGTCTGCTTTCATGTCTCTGTTGTACAGCCTCCTGTTGTACAGTATTAATTTGACTGGCTGCTCCATCGATGTGTGCACCCTCAGCAGAAACCTTGGACAAGAAAGTCAGTTTTTGCACACAAGCAGGAGTTCCTAATATTTTCATCTCCTACGAATGTTTGGTTTTCTTTGTTGGTTTTCTCCCTGGATGCAGTAGTTTTAAACAAACTCGTTAATTTTTACAACCACACAAATAAATCCAGAAGTTTTTTTTTTTTTTTTTTTCTGTTTTGGCTTTTGTAGCATTTTCTAATAACTTGCTGCAAGAAAATTGGGGTTAGCAGTCAGGTATTGTTATATTTTCAATGGCCAAAATAAAAATAAAATAAATAAAACGTAGGTATAAACTTATTGTTGACACTAAAAAACAAAAAAAAGAATGTTTTTTTTTAAAGAAAAATAAGATATTACTTTTATTTACCACAAAAATACTTTTTATGTAAAATTATACGTTTTTGAAAAGCTATGTATCATAATAGTTTAGCAGTGCTTACTGTTCATAATAATGCACCTTTTGAACAAAGACTGGGAGTTGATGTTAGCTGGATAACAAGCTGCACTATCTGCTTGAGTAACCAGAATTACCAGAATTTGTATGTATGAGTTTCCTTTCAGCCAGCTGACCAGTATGCAGCAACAGGTTGGGGAAGCCTGTGGTGCTGTGTTGCTCTGTGCTACATCCAACCATTGAAAACTTATGTCATTTATTTTCTGGCAACTCAGTAAATAAACTTTAAACATTATGAATGAAAATATTTAGCTTTTTGTGTGCGTAATGCTTGCGGATTTGAAGGTATCCCAACAATTTTTGATCGTCCCTAACCTTCAGTTTCAGTTGTTCACTGCAAAATTACACAGAAAAAAACACATCTACGCCATTTCACGGCAGCTTTAGCTTGAAATCATGTCGGAACTTTTTGTGCCTAACCTCATGAACTCGTGTGAGAGAGCGTTTACACACTGCTCCCCAGGCTTTGGCTTGCATTCACAAGATCACGATGGCACTTCAGTCGGCATGCACATGTGCGACGCTCTGTCTGCAAAATGTTTGCCTGGGTGTGCACAGTGCAAATTATATTTGTGGACTTTTTTTTTTTTTGCCTTTTAACTTACAAGCCAAAATAATTTTTGATTCTATCTCATTTTCAAGCTGCTTTCTCGTAGAAGTAAACTTAAACCACTGCAGTAGATGCAGTGGAGTGAAGCCCACTGAAACAATGCGCTCCCTTGACGTTTTTAGAATTCCTTTGACAAAGCACATGT
Organism: Poecilia formosa; assembly: GCF_000485575.1. Lineage (NCBI taxonomy): Eukaryota > Metazoa > Chordata > Actinopteri > Cyprinodontiformes > Poeciliidae > Poecilia > Poecilia formosa. The sequence continues at coordinate 923,549 of NW_006800167.1, read as the reverse complement.
GTTTATCTAGATCATAAATTAAAATAAATGGAATTTCTATGATTTTCTTTCTTTTAAAATCTATTTTCTTTTTCATTTCAGTTTGTTGTTGACTCCGAAAATCGAAAAGTAATCCCCTTTACCGAACCAAACCTCGTTTCAAACATTGCACCAACCAGACGTTTTACTCTCGCGCAACATGGTTGCACCGCAAACATGTTGAGAAGATGTCTTGGATTGACGTTTGGCTGAGGCTTCTTGCTCAATGTCAAGAGGGAGGAAAGAAAACTCAGGTAGCAAAGCCTTGACAAGTGTGAATATGTCTGTTACCCTTTCACTCACAGTCTGTCAGCAGACTGACCAAGCTGACAAACCAAGGCTGATCTCGGGCTGCAGACTGTAACCCCACAAACAAGGTCGTAGATAGACAGCTGGGTCCTCTGCGCTCTTCACCAGACATGTTTAACCCTGTCTGAGTCTCTGAAAAGCACTTTCTGTTCTGGATTAAAACAACTTTATCTGAAATAAGAAGCACACACTTACACTTGGACGCTTATGGAACGCTTAGCTGTGTTTTGAGCCACCTCTGAGTGAATTCGCCGCGGTCTGTTTGTGCTCACGCTGATTTTGTACTTTCTGTTTCTCTCTCTACTTTTCTTCCTGGACCTTCCCAGGCACACAGTTGAAATACTGTGCTGCAGTGCAAAGGCGCTCCATTTACCAGTAATTACCGCCCATCCATCACTCTTTTGATTGCCTTGGGTCAAGCCCTCCTGTGCCCCCTGTGCCCCGTTCCCTCACCCTGTTCCTTCACCCCCTTTTCAGATGCGTGGTCACTGCAGCAATTATGTTGAGTGCACTAAGAGCTTCACACTTGGAGTTGGTGGGTAAGGGCTGTGCACGAACACTGCTGCTGTTGTGATGCCTGCCGCCTGCTTCTCGCTGTCCCTTGAGTGGCCCAGCCTGCCGCCACATCACCCCACAATGCCACATTCACCCGTGCCTCAACCCTGCGCTGTTTACAGGAAAGGACTGGCAGGGAGTGTTTAAATAGAATGCATTTAGTTTGTCTACCAGCACAAGGCCAGGGTCAGTCGGCCACCTGACTCCCTTGTCAGGCCGGACTGACTTATGGCTCGCATGTCACTGCTATAACAAGGGGTCAAACGTGGCACTCCATGTACAAGAGAAGGGTCACTTCCTCTTAGAGTACTTACAATATGTTCCTTTGGGTAGTTTCCGCTGTTAAACGGAACAAGAAAAGGACACCTCTAAATGATCAATCCGTTTTTATTTTGCTATTTTTTTGTATTAAAAACGACTGTATTCATTTTAACTCCATATGAATTTAGCACCTTCAACTGCAAAAAAAATCAAAAGGAGTTTTCAAAGATGTAAAGTGTCATTGCAGTGCTAGTCCCTCTTTTTTCCCTCTACTTTATTTTCCATTTAGCCGACTCAGATTAGCCCTTTTGCATATTTAAATTTACATGTAGTTTAAACTTTAATGTCTTTTTTTGGGAGGTAGATTATTTTTTTTATCAGATTTTTTTTCTCCTTGCACTGATTCAACTTAAGCACAATGAAGTCCAAACAATTCCTAAATATTTTTGCAATTGCAAAACTGAAGCTAAGAATGGAGTGCCTTGCAAATGTATTCATACACCTTGATTTTATATTTCACAATTTGCCGTGTTACAACAACAATGTATTTGGGTAATGGGTGAAATACTAACAGAAAACATTGCATAATTGTGACATGGAAAGAAAGAAATGCAACTTGTTAGTGTGGTAAGTATGTGTTTAGCCCAACTGAACTAAGTTCTTTTTAGGACCGCTTTTAACTATAATTGCAGCTGCAGGTAATTTTGGGTTATTTCTACCATTTTTCCTCATCTAGAGACCCAAAATATGCTCTTGTATGTTAACCAGGACTCAATCAGATTGAAGGAGAGGGTTTGTAACAGCAATTCTTAAGACGTGACACAGATTCTCAATTGTATCCACCTCTGAACTTTGACTGGACCATTCCAGCACATGAACATACTTTGATCAAAATCCTTCCATTGTAGTTCTTGCAGAGTTTTAGAGAGTTTTGTTGTTCTGGAACATGAATTTCCATCCCAGTCTCAGGTTTATGCAGAGTGAGTTACATAAAGAAGAAGAAAAAAAAAAAAAAGCTATGTGTCACACATACAATTTAGCATGTAGCCCAAAAATGCCAAAAGATTTTAGTCTCAACCTTATTTTCTGTTTGCTGCCTTCTCTGCATTACTGGTGCAAAATTGCAAACAGGACTTTTTATGGCTTTCTTTCAGTAACGGCTTTCTTCTTTCAGTTGTCGTGTCGACAGATTCGCCCACTTGAGATGTGGGTCTCCTCAGCTCCTTTAGAGCCGCCACAGGCTTCTTGGCGTGTTTTCTGGTTAATGCTCTCTCTGCCCAGTCTGTCGGTTTACGTGGGTGGCCATATCCTGGTAGGTTTGCAGTTGTGCCATACGCTTTCCATTTTTGGATGATGGACGGAACCTAATATTATGTTACATAATGTAACCCTGGTTTAAACTTGTTCACAACCTTTTCTCTGGCCAGTCTGATGTTTTGCTTGCTTCATGGTGCTTTTTCCTCCATAGCGTTCTTGCGTAAACATCTGAGGCTTTCACAGTTGCATTTACTCAGAAAATATATTATTAATACAGTGGCTTCTTATGGTTATTGGTGACAATGGATTTTTATTTAGGGGCATGGCAGTGAAGGGGAATGAAAGCAAATGCAATTTTTTTTTGCAATAGGTGTTTTAAAGCCATCCATCACTTTCCTTCCACTTGAAAACTCTGTTCTACTTTTTACAGAAAATTGGTAACAGACTCTAAAGCTTTGGCTGTAACAAACTGTGAAAATGTTCAAGGGATATGGACACTTTTGCAAGGCTTTGTAGTCTCTTTTATCACCCCAACCCCATCTTTTGAACCAAATCACGGGTACGATATTGAGTTTTAGTCCGCCTCATCTTTAATTAGTCCTTGAGAGTTACTTTCACTGCTGATTGCACCTCTCATGATTCTCTCCAGGTGCAGCAGAAAGGCGCAGAATATAAAACCAGTTGCAGGCACCGTTTCTACAAATGAGCTTTTCACACCTGTCCATGTTTCATTAGAGTTGTCTGCTTCGGTGGCTCACCGTCTGCAGGACGGAGGCTGGGGGAAGAAGCCGTGAATGTCTGCTGTGAGCGTGCGGAATGTGTAAATGTAGATGTGGTCGTGTGAAGAATGCTTATCTGTTGCAGATGTTGCTTAAATAGTTTAATAGCAAATTGGAAACACAGCTAAGAGTTTGGAGCCAGATCCGGTGGCGGATCCAGGTGAAATTTTAATGTCTGTGCTGCATTGTTTATCTTTGCGACACCATCTTCTGCCTTAACTAATACAGCAAATATTGATCCTCAAAGATTCTCTGTTTGAAACACGTCTACCTACACTCCTGGTTCACATCTATTCTTTTCATCTGCTGTCTTGATAGGTCTCGTATGTATGAAGTCAAGCACCTCAGTAGTGGAGCTCGTCATGCTTCTTTGTTCTCAGGTAAAAATATATATATATATATATTCCCCCCATCATCCCTTGAAAGCCTTTCTTTCTTTTTTTCCTCTCTTTTTTTTTTTTTCCTTGGAGAACAAGTTGTCTTATTTATCTTGGAGCTTAAGCTTTCATGTGCATATCATTTTAGTTCGCTTTCTCCAAGCAAACTGCCCAAGCCAATCAGAGACATACAGCTTTCTGACAACCCAATGACTTTCTCGCTACACCCGGGAGCACTAATCCCAAACCTTCCTTTAAGAAAATGAGCCCCACCTCATGTCCCTGCAAGTGACTGATCACCTCTGAGCTGACCCTCTGAATCCCTTGTTAAGCCCATGTTTTAGAGAAGGTCAGAGCCCTGATGTAGCAGTTACAACAGGAGATATTTAACATACCTTTTGTCAGCCCATCAGTCTTGCATCAGGAGCCCATAAGGAAGCCATTACTTGGTGCCTCTCTGTGGATCCAGACTGCAGGGCCTGAGACTGGAGGAGGTAGATCGCCACTGTGCTCGCTCCCTGGCATCCAAAATCCAAAGTGCCGTGCAGCAGGGAGCTCAACCTATGTTATATGGAGGTCATTATTCAGGAGCCTTCCTGAAAAAAAAAATAAAAAAGCAAAAGTGCATAGATGGGGCAGCCAGAACTGAAATATTGTTGCTCTTGTGATAGTTTTTGAAGGGCTACTTTTTGTGATGCTTCTTGGTCTGTGAAGTATCTATGGTGAGCTGTCTTTCCAGCTCTAGGATTTATTGCAGATGAAAGCGTCAGCATGCCGTTAAGGGCCTGAGTCCATCCCCCCTTTTAAACAGATAGCATTACTGAGGCTCCAGAGGTTCCTGCCATTAGGGGCTCTGGGGATGAAACCCAGGCTGAGATATTGATCAGACCATGAGACCTTGAAACTGGACTATATAGCTGGGTGTCTACAGCCTTTCAACTAGGGATGAGGTATTACCTCCTAACTCTCCTCTGTTCATAATCAATCTACTTATCTTAGCAGCTAATATGATTGAAAAATAATAATGCTGTAATGGCTATTTTTTTCTGCTTCTTTAGGCTGTGGCTCAGGGGAAAGCTAGCTGGTTAAATGCACTGCTTTTTCTACATTTTGAAGGGTGATTTGGCAAGACATTGACTCCAGTTTATCAGCTTGTGATTATGTGTGTGTCGAGTAATCTTTACTCAGTCTCAAGCAAGAAAATTAGCACAAAAAGTGAAACAGAAGAGGGTTTGGCATGTGGAGAAACAGTAAATACAGATGTGGTAATGATGCAGGGATACTAGAGGTAGACATAAAAATTAAGAAGCACAGGAAATCCTATTAAGTGGTATAGCTAATATCACAAAGAGGAACACAATATATAGTCAAAAAGGTTAACTCAACAAAGGCATAGAACCAAACAAGAGTAGGAAATAAAATGACTTAAATTTGTTACAAAACCAACCTAATGCAACAAAAATTAAAATTAGGTTAAATGAGGAAGAAATATTCAGATATTCTTCACGAAGGTTTTTTTCCACAGGTTAGGGGAGCAATCAGAATATTCTTACTTTGGGTTAAGAATATTTTCCAGAAGACCTGCATGGATGACCTACACAAAAAAAGGCAATCAGATGAATATAAGACCATAAAAGGCTATGAAAATCATTGAAAGCACCAGATAACCCTTTTCTCATATTTAACCACCTGATGTGTAAGAAACTAAACAGACTTGAACAAATATTTACTTGATTGCAGCTTTTGATGGAGTAAAAAAAATCTTTTACTGCCAAACATTTAACAGTTGCACAAAATTTCATAATGATTTTAACACTTTTCATGGTCAGATGGCATGTATTGACTCAAAAGGCTCCCAATTAATATCTTTGGGAGCATCTCAGGTGATTTTTTTAAACAGCGCAGCAGGTTTCTCTGATGCAGTCTGAGTGTTGGCTGACACCTCCTCGACATGCCAGCTTTGACACATTCCTTACATATTTCAGCTTTAATGTTTTAGGACAGCCAGGAGGGCATTTAGCTGACCTTTAGTCCTTCTCTGTTTTGTGGACTGTCAGATTTATGAATAAATTAGTGCTAATGATCTGCCTTTTCTTATTTATGCATACTAATCATGGCAATCATGGCGTGGCTGGCCTCGTCTGCAGACACGGTGTGTCTCTCCTCAGCCTGGGCAGCTGAATGAAAAGGTCAAGCAGCTCTGTTTTTTGTAACAGCTTAAACATATATGGGGGTTTGGGGGGGGGGCGTTCTAGAGTGGAGCCACAGAGATTTACTGATGGAAGGCCCCCAGATGTGGAGACTATAACAGAGCAAAGCTGAGCAGATAAAAGCAAAGGCTCCCACATACTGACAGGTTGGATTGAAACACCACAAATACTTAAAGCCCTGCTGAATTTCAGGAAGATGAAAGTGGGAGGAGAGTGATTCTTCTAAAGACCTAAAAGCTGTTTACTGGGATGGGAGTTTAGGGATTTTAGGCGATTTTGTTTTTTTCTCAAAGCTTAGACCAAAGAATGGAAAAATATATCCTAATAATGCCAGAATACGAATGTTCTTTATTGCTGGCAATTTTTTTTTTTTTTTTTTTTTTTTACTATTAGTATATTTTCTGATTTAAATATTCTTTGTAGAGTAAGTTTAATTAGAGGCGCCACATTCTGGTCAGGCTCTGCAAGGGCCGCATCTTTTTTTTTTTTTTAAGGGGGAGAATGTCAGCCCTGATTCACTTCAAATGGGCACCAGAGGACTTTTTTTTTAAATATCTGCAATCAAAGACAGCCTCTATTGCAAGTTTTTCTCTCTTGTAAAAGAGAGAGAGAGAAAAAAAGTAGAAAGTCTCTGAAGTGCTATCTCAGCTGTCAACATGCATTCCTTAGACAAGATAGCAAATTTGACTCGCTCGCGCCTTACCTCCACTGACCTGCCGCCACTTTCCTGGCATCTCCCCGAATGTCACATCTGCCTCGATTTCCGTATTTATTTTTGTCACGTGAGCGTGGCGAGAGGGAAACCTTGGACGACTGGGCATACATGATCCCTGTCTAAATCAACAACAGCCTGCTTCTAGGCAGATACTGTATGTGAAGGAAGGAGGTCATGGAGAACATTTGGAGCCCAGATGCTCAGCAGTTTGTCAGCACCATATCGCTGACTTAAAGCATCATGGGGTCAGACTGTGTAGTCTTGCATGAACCAGAATGTGTCAGTCACGACAACTGTTCACAAAAGCATTTGCCCATACATAATAATGTCAGTGTCAGTTATTCTGATGTACACAAGGAAGGCTGCTAACCGTGTACAGACAGAGTAAAGAGTTTGTCACTGTTTTGCATCTGTTGTATTTTAGATCTGCGAATAATTGCCCAACTTACAGTTCTGCTGGTTTGTTCTCCTGCCACACTTAAATAGTTTAGAAGTGCACGCCAGTATTCATTTTAGACATAGATCAGTAGAAAAAGTAGTTTTCAAGTGATTTCATTCACTAAGGGCAAAAGCGTGACGCTGTAATCACTTGTTTTTAAATCATGAATCACCTTTTTCTAAACTACATTCTTTGGAAATCTGAATTCAATTTCATCTCATTACATCCCGTAATTACTGCCAGACCTGTGGAATCAGGAAGTTGCGTAAATATAACTAGTCCAACAGCATGAATTAGGCTAAAAGATCCCAAAAGGCAGCACCTCAAGCCCTGATGTAAAGGAATTTAGGAACAGATGAGAAACTAATTCAGCAACATCTGTCAGTCTGGAAAGAGCTACCGAGCCATTTTTGGGACTTCAGTGAAACACAGTAAGAGTTGCTTTTCACTAAGGACTGGAGAACCTTTCCTGAAATTTCTGTCCTGGCAAAACTACCTCAAGAGCGCATTGACTATGAGTCTAGTAAGTCATAATAGAACCCAGAATAACATCTGAAGAATCTACAAGCCTAAAATAGGAGAAAACGGCAAAACTCGCATCCATGGGAGACTTCTCAGGCCAAGAAACAAAGCTGAATTTTTAGAAGATGTTCATCCTGTTACGTCTGGAGAAAAACTGACAGCATTTCAGAAAATTAACAAAAGACCAACAGTCACAAATCTTAGGATTTGGGATGGTTTGGTACTACTTTTACTCATGATCTCATCATCGCCCACACATTACTGCAGTAATGCAAAGGAGATTTTTGATCTCTACCACAAAGTGCTGAAGGACAGTCAGCCATCAGTGTAAGACTTTAAGCTCAAACACACATGAGTTGTGACAGGACAACACACCAGCAAGTTTACCTCCCAATGGCTCAAAAAAAAAAAACAAAATAAAAGTTAGTTAGAAGTGGTCTAGTCAAACTCTGGACTTAATAAGATTGAGGTCCTGTTGCATGATCCTAAACAGGCCGTTTCTATTAATTGCCACCTTTTCAAAAAGCAGGAATTAAGTCATGGTTTTAAAAAAGGTGGACAGTACCCTTCAAACAGGACCAAGTTTGTGGTTACCGGTAATTCTTTTTTTTTCTCAATATATGAAATTGTTTGAAAATTTTCTACCAACTCTTGTTATACTAATATAGCATATAGGTATTTTGATGATCTTAAATATTTAAGCATGACAAAATAGCAAAGCACAAAAAATTGCTGGGGGGGAAAAAAAATATTTATTGTACAGTGTTTATGGCGATTAAATTACTCGGTGTGACTGCAGAGCATGAATAGAGCTTCTTATCTTCAGATACTCTTGAATTACGTATTTGCTCAAAACCTTTGGGAACCCAAAGATTTCCTTTTTATTTCCCGCCTGCCCCCCCGCCCCTCCCTATACGTGAACCGCGGCCTTCTCTGTTTTCTCTTTCATTTGCACCTCAGAAAAGGTTACAGGAAAGCTGAGTTTCCCACAGTGAAAGGCACACTCTCAAACTGCTTTTTAATCATTTCCAGAGCCTGTTGTGAGACGGCAAGCGCTGGCACTCCAGCCGGGCCGCGGCTCGGATCCGTTCCAGGAGCACACTTCAGGGCTCACTGAGCCTGCTCAGTAATCTGTCACTGTAAGGGACGGAGGAAATGGCTGTATTTAAGCGAGAGGATACAATTTCATCCCACAATTACATCTCTCCTGTGTTTACAGATCTTTTCACAGAGGAAGAAAACGTTGCCTCACATGTGGTGCAGAATTTCAGCTTTTTATAGAAATCACTTTTTTTTTCCTCGAAGGATATATCAACTAGATGCTTTCTTTACCCCCTTGAATTTCAAGCTATGGGATGTAATCTAAATTACACTTGAAATATGCATTTAAAAAAAAAAAAACAGATTTAGTTACATAGTGGATCAAAATAGTACCTCATCATCTACTTTAACATTATAGGATTTGACTTTATAGTAGACTTTTACTTTATTGTAATTATGCAATTATGCTGGTTTGAATGACTATCTCTGTTTGTTTCAGGAGTGGCAGAACTCCATTCAGAAGAATGCTGGCCTCGCTTTCATCGAGCTAATAAACGAAGGAAGGTAACTCAACCATTCATTTCAAAATCACACAGCCCAGCAGCGGTTTTACGTTGACATTTATTATCAAAATGTACGTTTTATCATTTTCTTCTTGGCAGGCATAAAGAGGCTGTTAAGCTAAGTGGAGCAGAGTAGCTTAACCCTAAATCTCCGATCTCTTAGTGAGGACTAAAGGCAAATAAGCTGTTTTACTTGAATTACGAATAACAACACTGCAGAGCATCTCTTGCGCTGTCTACCTCTATCTGTTCGTTTCTTCTTCCTCCTCTTTTTCCGCGTTTGGGTGTGGCCAGACTCAGAGTTTTTCTGAGTAGATCAGGGGCAGCTCAGCCTCCTTGTCCATCTGTTGACCCATCTGGCCCGTCCTCCTGCATGCCCAGGCTCCAGGCTCGGTCCGAGCAGGTTTCTCTCTGTCCCCTGCTGGCCCTAGAACAAAGAAGTTCAGTTGGTGGGGCCACACGGCGCTGTCCAGGGTGCTGCTGACAGACGCATAATTTTCCAGTCTTACACTAGACTGTGTCCACCTAACCTGCTTAACTAGACGGATCTGCAGGAACCGGCTGGTAAATCTGTTTGCTTTACAAGGCGTGGCTGACACCGATGTTGTTCCTGCTGTATGTACAAAGACACATTACGCAAGTAGATGAGATTTTTTCCTTTTTTTCTTTTTCATAACGCAGCTGCCCATGTCAAACACTGAAAAGACGCCTTCAGTAGGTGGGTTAGATGGTTATTTTATAATCCTTTTTCTTTTTTTAAATATGTCAATTTGAAAAAGTAAGATCTGGAACTTTTTCAGCAGTTTTTATTTTTTTTTTGTGAGAGGTTTTATAGTAACAGAAAAATATCAGTAATCAATGGAAAATTAATCCATGCATGTCATCTTTCTGCAGCTATTTTATAAGATGCATGGATCTGAAATGCACTTCAGCCAGTTACAAATCAATACAAACATTAACAATAAAAACCACCTTTGCCTTTTCAAAGCTACAAACAAACATAGAAACGTTAGTTGTGAAATCTTCACTTTCAGCTTTTTTTCAGGGTTTTTTTTTGTGTCTTCTGCTTTTTTATTGTTCTGTTTGTGCGTGTAGCAAAAATACCTGGTAGATAACTGATATCTATTTTCCATCTCCAACTGGAACTTGTCAACTTACTTTCTCATCTATTCTTGGTTTCGAAACAAAGCTTCACGTTGTCAGCTTCTCTCTTTGAACTGTGAACTCCTGTCTGTTAATGAGTGCTTGTCAACAGCTAAAGAGGCGAGAGCAGCTGATGACTGTAGTCTCCAGATTAATGACTCTCTTTGGGGACAGAAGGCAATAGTAAAATCTGTGTGAGGCTCTGGAGAAGAACAAGATCTGTTTTAATTAAAACAAAACTTGCCTAATGGTGTGTGAAATGGGTTGTAATCTTCCAACATATCCGCAGTGAATTTATTTGTTGAAGTAGGTTTTTTTTTTTTTTTTTTTAGATGGTACAATTTAAATGTTAAAAGCTGTCACCCAATAAAGTCTAGATTAGCTTTCTCAGCTATGCAGGCACCGGGCGGGCTCTTTGAATGTTGTTTGTTTTTTTTCTTTTGAAAGATGAAACTGTGCAGAACAGGGTTCAGTGGTGACGTTTGTTGTTAATGGTACATAAGGCTCAATCACTGACTTTCACTGTTGCAGTACAACACAGACAAATCAGCCCAATTGTTGACACTGTTTGTCGGCTATATTCACACCCCTTCATTGTCCTTTTACATTACAACAATCTACAGATTAGTTTGAAAGTCACTTTTGGTCTCGTCTGACCAAAGAACCTTCTAATGCTCTCTTTGCTCTGGTGGATAGTCGTAGATTGGTATATTTCAGCTTTGACTTGAAATGTGCGTTTCATGGTCTTGGTGGATGCAGTTTATTTACTAATGTTCTCTAACAAACTACTGATGCCTTTACAGAACAGCTGTAATAACAGCGAGTTTGAATTTCACACGAGAGTGTTCCGTTTGACTGTATTTCTCACATTTCCTCTCATAAATTGCATTTGTAAAAAGTCTGTTGCTGTGCAATGTTAAAGGTTGCTGTGCCATGCCATGAAGGACCACATTGTTCGCGTTGCCAACGAGGCTGAATTCATCCTGAACAGACAGCGAGCTGAGGACGTCCACAAACATGCAGAGTTTGAGGTATCGGCTTTTATTCCACCTCAAATTAAATGCCAACATCATCAATGGTTTTCATGTAATTGTACCAAAACACGACTTTTATTATTAATGGTTCTTTTCTAAACTACAGCTACTACAAATTATTAGATTTTTTTGTTGTCTGCTGTGAAAATACTATTTTATTTTGAGCACTTTCTGATGAGCACTTACTACATTCCATTACTGCAAAACAGCTATTCAACTCTACAATCTCAGTAATAGTGTTCTTTTTAGGATTCACTCTTCACTGTTAGAATTTTCATAGCGTTAGCCAAGCGATACCCAAGCAATAATATTTTATTACTGGTGACCAGCAAACTCCAGGGATTACAATTAAGAGTGCATTCAACCCGTTTTCCTCCAATTACATTTGAAATGTAAGCTTCGATTAAACACAATATGACAAAAGTGTCTAAGTTGGGTAGTAACATGTTACAAAAAATGGAATTTATTTACAGAGCCTTGTAAAAATGTTCATACCCTTTAAATTTTTTCCACACTTTGCCACGTTACAACCACAAATTTTGACGTATTTATTGGAATTTTATGGGATAAAATTAAAGAAAAAAGAAAAGTGATTTTCACAGAGTTTTTTTTTTTTTTTTTGCAAATAAACATCCAAAATTTCTCATGGATTTGTCTTTAGTCTTGTCCTGCTGTAAGGTGAACCTCCTCTGCCCCTAATGTTTGTTCAAGATTGTCCTAAATTTAGCCTCCTCATTAAACTGACCAGCTTTCCAGGCCCTGCTAAAGAAAAGCATCCCCGCAGTATGATACTGCCACCGTCATTTTTTTACATTGGGGATGGTTTGTTCAGGAAATAAAACTTAAAATATATCCAAAGGCAATTGGCTGGACTGGATTATACTTTTAGAGAATCTGAGTAAACACAACTGAATAAAATGTTTTTTTTTTGTTTTTTTCTGTTTTTGTTTTTTTTTCTCTACTTTATTGGTATAAAATCATCAAAATCATGCACTGTTCTCTTTTCCCTCTTCACAATTTGAACCACTTAGAATTTTTAAAAATCACATAAACGTCCCAACAAAAAGCATTAGAGTACTAAAGTGACAAGAGCTGAGAAAGTTGTGAATGTAAGTGTGAATACTTTACAAGACATCAGAATGTAAGTATTTTTATTTTTTTTTTGCATCTCTACAAACCTCAACTCAAACACTTCGTTCACCTCTGTTAACAGCGTGTACATGTGAGCAATGACATGTTTCTTATCTTAGAAAAGCAGCCAGCCACAAGCAGCTTTTTGATATACAGTTCTTGAGGATCCTTGACCCGCTAGATAAACTGGAAGAGACGACTAGATATGTGGTGTCAAGGGAACGGGGGCGGTGGTGGTTGGGGGGGGGGGAGAAGTGTACCTGGCCCTATCCGTCCTGTCTGCCAACTCCAGACAGCTTACACTTTTCATCTGGGGCTGACATTACTTTATTACCCACTCTCCATGATTGAAGATTCAGGTTACAGATAAGACATTTTTACAATTAAGCTGGTGTCAAGGAGAAGCGTCATATGCTTTAAAGTGATAAATAATGTTTGATATTTGTCACAGAGTCACGTGGTAATGCAGGGTGACAGGCAGCGATTGAGTTATTTGCTTTATGAGGAATATGTTGAAGTATAGTGTCTGACAGAATTCAAATTTAAAGCAGGAAATTCAATTAACTCCCAGCTTCTGTTAGCAAATTAGATTGTGAATATTAGCAAGAGTCCCCTCAGGGTGGAAAAGTAAGACAATCTTATTTCAGAAGCAAAGACAAGAGCTGTTGTAGTTTACTTTCAACCACCTGGAACCCTTCTACTGCCCCTAAATCAGGAAAATTATTTTACGCTAATATACCAGTTTATTTTAGAGATTTATTTTTTTTATTTAAGTAAAATTTTAATAGCATTCCTGCTTTAGAAAATGGCTTTATTTCTTTATTTTGCACGATTCCTGTACAGCAAGACATTTAACTTTTCATATTATCAATGTAGCTATTTAAATGGCGATGTACCATTTTTTGCGGGACTATTAACATTTTTTTCTTTAATAGCAGCGTCCACAGCTACCTAGCAGGGAACCTCATCTGTCTGCAGTTTGGGAATGAACTACCTCCATGTGCTGTCTTTGATTTATAACACTCCTCCAAGGGAGCAGAAATACATCTCTCAACTGTCCGCTAATATCTTTATGCACTCAAGTGTGGTGAATGAAGCCATAACATTGCTCATCGTGACAAATGCTCTATTAGGAGAAATATATTATTCTGACTTTATTCAAATGGAACCTTTTTGAATGGTGTTAGTTCAATGTCAGGCATGGCTTTTTGGGGAAAGGACACCGTGCAAACAAGGTTAACGCTGTTCTTTTGTTCTTTATGTGCATCAGTCCAGCTGTGCACAGTATGCTGCAGACAGGAAAGAAGAGGAGAAGATGTGTGACCACCTGATAAGTGCTGCTAAGCATAGAGATCATGTCACAGCCAATCAACTGAAGCAGAAGATTGTCAACATCCTCACCAACAAGCATGGGGCCTGGGGTGTACCATGCCAGAGGTACTTTTTGTTTTTTTACCTGCGGGTCATGTTAAGTCTTAAACATCTGCCATTTCTGTGCGATGTCAGGTCTGATCTTCAGGAGCATCAGAAGTTACCTGCTTACAGTGATCTTCAGTCGATTGATGGGAGCACCGGTTAATATAACTTTCCCAGGATTCGATGGGGTTACCAGTTGGGTCAGCAAACGCAATTACAGTGTGGAGAGGCCTAATCCCCAGGGGACAGTTGATTGGCTAGTTGTCCTACATACATGGGTGGAAGCAATTTGGATGGGGGGGTGGGGTTTCTCTCTTTGTGCCATTGTCCAGGTTTCCGTTGACATTTTGCAAAACAAAGCACATCACCTGATGGAAGCAGCTGGACGTCCCCTTACGAACCCTGATAAAATAACAAGTGGCTCTTCTGCTCTGAAACTTACCTCTCTGGTTTTCCTACATCAAATTCAGTGGTGAAAAAACCCAGTTATAATCGAAACTTTAAGCTTGATCTTATCCACTTAGCCAAAGACTGTATAATTAATCCTGTTGAAATGGTCAGATATATTAGGGTTGCACTGATCAGAAGATTTTGGCTATTTGGCTGATTCTAGTTTATCTGCAAAAAACTTTAAAATATAACAGATGAACAGCACTGAAAAACTGGTGAACATTGTAAGCGGTTATTAATTTTCACATCAGCAACACAACGTCACACTGTGTGTGTCAGAGAAATTCAAAGAGCAAAAATGAAATGATCTTATTTTAGACACTTTTTAGCATCTTCTATTATCACTGTCTCACTCTTTTAAATAATAATTCTACACCGTTGAATGTTGTTGTCAGTGTAATCTGTTTCCTGTGTTCACTGACAGATTTCTCTGTTCTGACCGTTCAGTCACACAGATAAAGCTAAAATCTGTCCAGTGTTGATTACAAGCTGACTTTTTGTTTCATTTTCTGACAAGTTTCCAGGCAATAGCTGAGATATTTTATCTGGTTAACGTTGAAGCTCAGCTCACAGTTGTGTGATTGAGATTTTCAGATATACATACATGCTTATGTGTTTCTGTTCTTTGTGCTAGCACCAGAACAACAGTAGCAAAAATGAAAGGAATGGCACTTTAACACTTTGCTGAAACAGTAATTTTGATTTTATTATTCAGTTTGAAGATGCATTGCAGACACCCTGTATTATTTTTTCTATCCTAAATCAAGTTTGTCAAATCCAGGAAGCTTTACAGTGTCATTTTGTCTTGGATGTCGTAGGTAATGCTATATACTGGCTTTGTTTATGCCATTTTTTTCTGCTAGCTTTTGAGTATTTAGGAGAGCGTTCAAATATTACAAATTATTTAAAAATTGTGCCAAAGGAATAATGTAGGCAAAATTACATTTATTGTTATGCTAATAATTTGAGTGTAAAATTTTTGCAGTGTCTAAGTGCAAATTATTATTTTTTTCTAAATCTGACTAAACCTTAGCAACCCATAAAAATGTGCTGGGTTGAATTTGGGGCTCTTGTTCAAATATTTATGGAGCCCCACCCGGAGGCACAGCATTTGCATTGAAACAAAAGGTTATTGAGTGTGGGTGCATTGTAAATGATACAACAAAACTTCCAACAAATTCAAATTTAATGGTAACCTGCTGGTGAAGAAAAATGATGCAATATGCTCACAAGCTCAAGGCAGTGTTGCAGTTCAGCAGCTTATTCTTATTCACTGCTACATTAACTTTCCCATTTATGCTGCCCTTGTAAAATATAAAGCCCCCAGGCTCTGTGAATGGCTGACTGTGTGTGTGTGTGCGTGCGTGTGCATGTGTGTGTGTGTGTGTGTGTAGAGCCTTTACTTGGTTATGTTTTCATCCTCATACACAGAAACTGTTTTACCTTTTTATTGCTAAATCCTGTCTGGAGATATGCCAAAGAATATTTATCATTAGCACAGAATATCACAAATTAAATTATTCTTAGGACGGCAACTGAATGGAACTTGTGACTTGTTTATGTTGCTTATCCACCAGTGTGTCTTTGCAGCTGATCTCATTAGGTGGATAAGAATTAGATTAATCTGTTTCGTCTTTTTCTACAGACATTTGCAGGTTGCCTCTCTGTGCGCCACTTTATTTTGTGCCGTTCTTATTGCTCCAAACACCATTAGGAAAGTGTGCTGCAGCATAAACGACAACAGGCAGCTACGAGGTAATAATCTGTACAAGCCTTGAAAACAGCTGCTACAGTCATGCGATTAGACTGAAGAAAAGGCAGATCAGACCCTACGGTGGCCTGTTTGATCATACTATATGCTTGCCTGATGATGAATGTTCCCTTGTATAGAGCCAGCATAGAAAAATCAATACTCCTCAAATTGAAACAGTATAGGGTTGTATTGATCCACTGTGCTAAATCAAAATGAGGAGACTTTGATACATCTCTCCAAGACAGCTCTCTGCTCAGTAATGACACACTATCAATTTTAGCTTTACACTGATAAATCAAGTTGAAAATTGGATGTCAGAATTTTTCCCAGCAAGAGAGTGATTTCCTCTGCCCCCTGGTACCCTCTGCTGTTGACCTTTGAACCCTTGCAGCAGATTATAAAGTTCAGACTTATACGAAGTGAAAGTAGATGTCAAGGCAAGACTGATGAATACACTGACGGCTAATGTCCGCCACTTTTTCAGCAGAGGACATTAAAGTCGCATTACTATAAATCCTGTCCCTGTAAAAATAAAAGAGGGTCGATTGAATTGCAACTTTATTTGATGGAGCACATATTTTCTGGCATTCTCAAGTACTTTTCCAGCACACTAGATAAATTTTAAACAAACCCGAAACAAGCAAACCTCTTCCGTCCCACCTGAGAATCCCTGACAGCTGACAGAGGAGCCTCTGCTACCCTCCATGGCAGCCCTTAACCCTACCTGACTAGTCTATTGATTGTCAACATTTCTTCTGTATAATTACTTTTTTGTAGCAAAGGAGAAAGGAAAATGGCAGCACATATTGATCTGTGGCAAGGCAGTGAAACAGCCGTTTCCCTTGACTAACAGCGAGTTTCATCTCTTGCACGTGATGAATGGTAACAATCTGCCCGTGGATAATAACTTTGTGATGGAATGAACCTCTTTACTCACTATGTGCCCAGAGTATTTGGTCTTGCCTGAAAGGGTTATCAATTCTAATAGAACTGAAGTGTCCTACTGCGTGGGGGGTGGGGACCTTTAGAGGGCTTTAAAGCCTCTGAGGGCTTTAGGTCTGATGTCCCTTTTGGGGGCAGAAAACAAAGGTCACGGTCTCCGGTTGAGTCTAACAAGATAAACAAACTTTAACTTGGTGATAAAAATGATAGCAGTAACAACATCTAGGCAAGCGGGATGTATAATGTTTTCTCACATCCGGATCTGGGCCCATGGTGGGCATTGATTCTTAAACAAACAAAGCAAAAGAATGCTCATTTGAAAGCAAATTGAAGCAAAATCATTTTTGATGTAGTTTTTCCAACTCTAAATCAAAAATTAATTTGCTTTGATTTGCTTTCAAATGAGGGTTTTTTAATTTTTTTT
This sequence comes from Poecilia formosa, assembly GCF_000485575.1. Lineage (NCBI taxonomy): Eukaryota > Metazoa > Chordata > Actinopteri > Cyprinodontiformes > Poeciliidae > Poecilia > Poecilia formosa. Next base: position 906,210 of record NW_006800167.1, on the reverse strand, counting down.
TTTTATTTTTTATTTTTTTGCTTTGTCTAGGAAAAGAAAATAACAGAAATCATGTTGGTATCTTAAAGTATTTTGCAAACACCTTTAAACTTCATCCAAATTATGTCCTAGGTTTGAGCAAAATGTTTCAAAGGAACACACCACAAAACACATAAATGCAAGAAATCTAATGATGTATCCATCTTAAATAAAAAGTATACTATCGGTATTGGTATTGGTAATACAGACCCTGTATTTACTTAGTATTGGCTCGATATCAAAATGCGCAGATTTACACATTTATATGTATTATATTTGCAGAGTCTGGTATGGGTATAGCAAAGTTAAATATAATGTTCAACTGTTTCTGTTTGAGCCACTACTTCACCCATCACTTCTTAAAAAATATGCAACGTCTTTAAAAACACCCTGCAATTACAAATGTTTGCTCTTTGTTAACTTGAACCTTATCTTAAACATGATGGTCCTTTTGTTCTGGCTTCCCAATATATTCATTTTCTTTACCCTTGGGCCACACTTAACCTTGTACACTGTGCTAATTATATCTGGAAAGGGGCCCATTCACATAATCATCAATTTCATTGGGTGTTGAAATTGGGCATTGCTCGAATGTGCCACATCTTCTGTAAAAGATTGGTGCTGGAAAGCTGGTGATCCTGGGGAGTTTTCTAACATTACAGTGTGGTTCCTCATCCCTCGCCGAACCTCGCGTGTCTGTCTTCATTAAACCTGATGACCTCGAGTTAATCTTGTTGCGGCTGTGGTGTTTCCTTTTGTCTTTTTTTTTTTCCCCTAGAGCAAATTCTTCACTCTATCTCTTAATCTGCAAAAGAAGAGTCAAGAAACAAAAACAGAAACATTTGGATCTTGGTGTTCTTTTGTTTGAAGTGGTGTTGAGAGATGTAAATATATGAAATAGCAAAATTAAAGGGATGAAAGTCTCATGTATCATTTGCAGCCGTCTGCGATAATAAAATCATGATGGTGACCATACAGCCACTGATGATTTGGAACCCCAAAGACACATGAAATTTATTGTTTTTTTTTTTTTTCTTTTATTTTATATATATATATTTTACTTTATAAGTCGCTTTGAAAGATATGAGTTCATCACCATATGGTTGCCAGTGACCACTTTTGATGAATTGCATTTTTGTTGCCTTTTTTATCACAGCAGTATAGAGAAATGTTGTATAAGAATCCATAAAATAATGCACGGTTCTATCAAACAGTTATTTTTCGCTTCTGTCTGGTTTCCATGTTTATTATATCAAGGAATCGGTTCTAAGAATAGTTACTTCGCAGAGACTGGTGGTTCTTCTAAACTGTCGAGAGAGAAATTTGTCAGTAAATATGTATATGCATTAGCCAATTTATTTGTCAAACCGTATTTAAGAAATGTTTTAAGAGTCAGTGGAACTTGTACCTTCTACAGATTCCCCTGAAGTTCACTACCTCACAATGAGAGACTGTTAGGACAGCTTAAAATGAAAGAAAAGCCCATTTGTCCTCAGAATGTCACTAAAAACGGATGTGTTCTAAGTAGTGTGGCCGTGCGACAGAAACCAGTTGCTTCGTCTTTGAATAGAATTGTCACTGATTACTGGTATTTATTATAATTACCCCGACTCATGTCACCAGTGCAGGATTTTAAAAAGAGTATAATGGTGTTTTATTGAATCAGTATGTGCCTGACCTTCCCCCTTACCGCTCCGCATAAATCTCTTCAGAGAATAAATTGGATGAAAAAGGAAATCTTGAACCATGAAAATATGATCCGTCTTTAGTCCAACCCTGTCTGTTTGTGAGTCATTATGGTTAAGTGACTTAAAAGACATGCGGTTGACTATAAGCACTTACAATAAATAAATAACAAATACTGGTGCAACGATTAATCTAGAAATGTTGTGTTTGTGTCCTTTTTAGACACTAACTGATCAAGTTACTGATTTGTATTTATTTTAGTATCCAGTTACTCACTCATCTTTGTTGTTACACCTGAGCAAAGGATTACTAAAAAGCATATTAACAAAGTTAAGATTCATTTAACCACTGCAATTACTGTAGATTTCACTTATTATTTCTGACAACGAGTCACTTCATTTTAATAGCTTAAACACTTAAGAAAATTTGTGAATTTCAACATAGTTTTAAACCTTCATAGCTAAATGAATTACACTATAGCTAATCCATTTTACATTGTCTGAATCTCAAGACACAACAGGTACATCTTCGTAGTCTAACTGATCTACACAATATCTGTACACTCAGTTTAGTTTATAACCGTTTAATGGAATCTCTTCAAACTATTTAAGCCTGAATCTTCTTAAATATACCCATTTCAATCCATTTCAAATACACTTGCTTACTAAAATTGTTGTTTCAAAGCTACTCTTATTTGCACCCAGTTGGGCTGTATGGATGCAGAGGATAAGGTCTTTCATACAGACACTTCTGTTTGGTGCTTCTTGGCAGTGGAACCATGACTAATAAGCACCTTCACTGTTTGTGTCATGAAGTCATTTGGTTCTCTTTGTTTAAAAAGAAACAAAAGTGAACTTTGTTGGTGATTTGGAAACATGTTGAGTGTTTTAATTTTTACAAGATGACATATCTTTTTTCCCATCCCCCAAAGCTAAGACGTCATTAACTGGGAATGACTCCACCATTAAGAAGCTGAACTGGCTTGAAAGCATAACTTTAGTGTTAGCAAAATTGCCAACATAGCATAAGATGGAGACATTTTTGCCCCAATACAGAATCTTTCTTAATACAGCTTATAACCTTTATTAGTCTGACATCCATTTACTGTTTGCTTCATTAAGTACACTTGTTTAATTGCTAATAATAAAAATAGGAATGCACACAATTAAATGGCTGCATCTCAATACATGTAGACTTCTAGACGTGGTGAAAAAAAACACCAACCCAAAATGCACTGTTAGGATCAATTGGAATGTATGTGTGACTGAATTGAAATTGTGAATTGGTACTACATAAATAAACTAAATTGAATTAAATAGGTTCTGCAGCACTTAAGCTATAACACCTCATGTGGAATCAATATGAGCCTTAAGAGTTATTTTTTTTCTGAGGGGGGGTTTCAACCAATATTATACAGTTGGCAATAAAGTGTATTAGTCCTTTTGACCATACTGCTATCACAGTATTAAAAGTATGTGTTTATTTTTTTCTATTGTAAATAAAACCCTGCTGGATGACTGTTAGATCTGGCACTTCACACACCACAGCAAGGCCTGCTGGAGGAAAAATGTGCTTTAAATATCCATTTAAAAGGGGATAGATAAAAGACAATAGTTCCCTTACACATTTATCCTGCTACACTTAGCAAGTCTGAAAACCTTCATAAATAATGGTGCTCTTTTTCCTGTAGGTTATCAGTGTTGGAAAATTAGCTTTTAAAATGCGGTTTGAAATCCATTTGGCTGATTGATGGGTGATGGGGCTAATAAATTTTGCCAGTTTCTAGCGGGTCGGCTCAAAGCCATTCTTTATGGTTGTCATGAGGCCAGACACATTCGATGTGTGAAATAAGGATGTCAAACCAACTCTGATGAAAGGATTTCATTGGGTGGACAATTTGCTACAGAAAGAAAACAGACTATTATCTTTGCATTAATAATTATGAACTGGAGTTTTATATTTAACAGACTCTTTATTACCTAAATTGTACATTAATCTTTATTGTATTGTGTGGATCTTAGCATTGGTGGTCTGCTGCCAGAGTAAAAACAGTTAGCAGAATTTAAATACTGCTACTAGGGGCATATGATCACCCAGGTTTACATTGCCATTAGTCTAACCAAGTAGAAAGCAGTCTTCAAAATATGTCATTATGTTCTAATCCACTGACTCTGCATGGTTGGTTAAAGGGTGTAGCTTAATTCTGCTTTTTTTAATTTTTACTCAAAAGGTTGAGGGAGATATTATGGAAAATCAACTTTTTGGAGCATCATGTAATGTAATATCCTTATCAAGCACATACCCAGAGTGTTGCTTTGACTCAATTATGCACGTTTGCATAATTGAGTCTCCCATGGCACTGTCTGCCATGGGAGAATTGCTTGAATCTCCCATGGCAGCCATTCGGGGGTGCCTTAGCACATGCTCATACAATGCACTGCTTATTTACCCAAAGCTCTAACTTGGAGCTTCAGTTCTCCACCAAGCTTCTGGCCTACAGAGAAGATTTCTGTCACATTTTTCCAGTATCTTGTTCTACTGGCCATCCATATCTCACGATTACAGCGGAGCACCAGTATTCATGGGATACTACAGCCACCCACGAACATCTGAAATCCGCAAACATTTGAGACCATATCTAAAAAATTCTATAACTGCATATTTTAATAGTTCAGACACCAAATGCACACAGTGGAAATTGTCTTAGCACTACCATAGAAGCAAACATCCACAGTGTTCCTTATGCTGCTGGTGGGAGTACAGCCGATCACCAAATGCAAGCCAATAGCCTGTCAAGTTGCATTTGGCCTACATGTCTCAGCTTCCTGAGTTGGATTTTCTTTTGACTATTTCAGATATGCTCTACAGAATAATCAGTGAAAGGCAGATTTTCCTAAACAAAAAAAATCAGCAAATATTGAACAACAAATAGGCTGGGGTCCACTGTATAAGTACAAGTCAGAAATTAGATGGCTGTGTTTTGGCAAAAATTTTGCTCCACAAAACAGACCAGATTACCTCCACTGTTGCAAACAAAGCACAGTTTTCCCAGCTTTATCCTATCATCCCTATGATATTTGTAGTCCTCGACACAGAGGAAGCAATCCACTTTTCTCCAGTAGACATTCATTTAGATGAACTGACTTGTGTTTTACCTATCAGCAACATGAATTACTTCTTCTGAATAGGCCACCCAAGTGACACAAGTGCTGAGAGGCTGTGATGGTGAAGCAGTGGTCTAGGAATTGCAAAGCCGCCCTGTGTTCCTGTCTGAATGTGTGAATGTTTTGTTCAGATATATAAATTGGACTTTCATTGTAAAACACCTTCATGTGGTCAGCATAACTACAAAACAAATTCAGTCCAGACCATTGATCATACAGTTCATTTAACATATATTACCAATTGAAACAGCTTGAAAGCCATGGATTTAGAATGTCACTGGTCTTACTCGTTGTTTCAAAAAGTCTACTTGAAGCTATAGAATATATTTAAGTCCTGTTTTTTATTGAAACGTTTGCATGTTTTTTTTGTTGTACTCCTGTGTTTCGGCACTCTGACTTAAACTGTAATGAGCAACCTCAAGCAAACTACTTGAAAGCATTTTATAATGGTTAATACTGTAATAAGGAAATCTTCAAAGAAGGGATTTATCCCCCACTGGCATCTGCTCTCTCTACTTCCACAATAATCACCCAGTTGCCTACCGTGGATTTACATTTTTTACACTGTGTAATCTTGCATTTACAATATCATTTACGTGGGTGTCTCCTTTCCACCCACTGACATCTGTCTTCTTCTCAGTTAAGCTTTGAGGGAGATTGGCAGGGGACAAGCTCAAGGCATTCAGTGTTACTTTGCATATACCGGCTCATGATACTTTGTGAATGCAACATCCGCAGTTGCTTGGACACACTCACCGCTCATACCCGCTTTTGATTGATATTTAACTGAAACTGAGCCCTTGTTGCTGTCAGGACTCGGCTAATTCTCCTGAGTCTTTTGATTTCTTACACTGGTGAATATTATATTCATGGAACAAGGAGGGTCTATTTTGTGATGTGATCCCCTCTAACACTTTAATCTGTTTAGACTGATCCAGAACTGTGTGGCTGAGAAAGGGGGCGAAAATCGAACAAAATACAAGGCTGCCTGCCAAGGCCTTACAGCAACTGACGCACACTGACAAATCACCTCCTGAATTTAAAAACATATTTTACCTGATTAGAGGGTGTTTTTGAGCTTCGGGTTTCCTAATCGTTAGCTCCAACAAGATGTGCTTTATTTTGATGAGTAAAACAAATATATTGTCCGTTTTATTCCAACTGCTACAGTGTTGGAATGTGCAGTTTTTAATGCGATTGACCAAATGAATCAAGATAGTGCCCAATCTCTTCACATATAAGCAAAAAGAGAGATGAAAACTGCAGCTGTATTTTCTGTGAAGTGCACAGGCTTAAAAATGGCATCAGCTAGTACACATTTGGAAAGCTGTGTACTTAAAACCCTAATGCTTGTCCCCTTGCTTAATGGTTTGCATTAGCTGCAAGCCATAAAATTATCCATAGGTCCTCACTTATGTTGGAATAATCATTTACAAAGATGGCTACCACATGCTGGAACTGTTTTCTTTTTTTTTTTCTTCTTTATGGCTTTAATTCGCTGTTATTAATAATGAATAAAAAATGCAGTTTTCAATTGGGTTGCTCCAGGGCCCTGGGAATCATTTCAATGAATATTTCAGCACATTATTTTAATCATGGCTCTACATATGCAGTGGGGGGAGGGTTTGTTTTATAGGCTCATGCTTCAACCGCCCCAAGACCCTGATCATTAAACTCCACGCTGTCTGCATTGAGGTTCCTACCTTTGATTTACAAGACTTGTTAAAAAACATTGTAAAAAAAGAAGGCAAGCTGTGCCATTTATACTTGTAATTTGAAGCCGTATTTGTAAATGGGGGTGCCTAAGATTTATGTATGTCGGGTTTGCTGGTGCTCCCCGCTGTTATGCTATTGGCTTTTGCAGAGGTAGCATTACTTAGGCCTCTAGAGAGCTTGGCAGCATTCACCCTAATAAAGCCCACCATATCTGGTTTGATTTTTCTCCCCCAGATGTTTTTTTTAAATGTGGCTGCTGTAATCAGGCCATCATTGAGGAGTGTGCTCTCTGTCTAATCTGCCCATCTTTTTGTCTCTTTCGTAGTCAGCTGCATGACTTCTGGCGTCTCGACTACTGGGAAGACGACCTACGGCGGAGGAGGAGGTTTGTCCGAAACCCATTTGGCTCCACCCACTTGAATGTAGCATGCAAGTCCTCACAAGAGTATGGTAGGTGCTTCTTTTATTTGTGGAAAATATAAAACAAACTGCGTACATTTTTTTGGTCATGGAGTTTAACATTCCTAGTTGTAGTGGTTGCAAAGTATAACTAACAAATATGACACAAAAAAATCTGTCTTCTGTTACCATTTTCTCCTTGACTGTAACTTTTCATTGTTTAGTTTTGCCTACCGCCTCGAGTCACGTCTGTGTAAAACTTTACACCCCAGGCTTTCACAATAAAGCTGCCTTGTCAAAATGAAATTCTCCAGTCCTTCTGCCTGTAACTGAACAGCAGGGTGAATGTTTAATGGGTTTAAGTTTAATGGGTTGATCGCAAAATTATTAGAAGCACCAACCGCAGTGGCTACAGTTACCTTTAATTATTCCCCTTGTGGGATTTTGGATCTTAATAGTGTCCTCTCTTTATTTCTATGTTGAGCTACTTAAGACAACAGTTGCTTCAGTCTGTGTGTCTTATGGTTACCTTAGACTTTTTCTCCAATGCTCTAGATGAACACCTGGCAGCTGTTGAAGAAGCAGGTGGTCATAACATACATGCAGTCCTTACATCTTCTGCTCCTGATGTTGATTTGTTGTTCATTTTTGTAATGTTTTTTGGATTTTCTGAGTTACCAGGTTTCTCTGCCATTGTAGAGAAACCTTAAAGAATAGTCGTAGGAAGCTATTCTTAGCCGTTTGGATTTGCACTGGGAAAAATAAAAGGAATTTCCAAATTTAGTCATTCAGCAGAGATGTGAGGTGTAAAATGTAATGCATCAAGATAATAAGCCTGTAAATACACAAACACATTTTTTAGAGATAAATTTGAGTTTGTGAATTTCTGTCCACGAAATGAATATGTTCTCAATTGCTTTGCATCAGAATGTGTCTGTGATCATTTATAGTCAAAATGGTTCTGAGTCCGTCCACGTCACCACGTTTTCTCTTCAGTTCATTGTAATGCAACCATTAAAAGTATTAGGTATGTGTTGCCTGTTTATTTTGTAACCTTGTGAAGTTCAGTTGCCCGCTGAACTTCTTCATATGTGGCATAGATCTCCAATGTTAATTCTTTTAATTCCATTACTTATATTTTTCTGCTTCTATCAAAGTAACTGACTAAAGACTTGTTGAGATCCTGCTAGCATCCTCTAGTTTTAATGAGCGGAATAATGTGTAAACTTGTCAGCTGAAAGAGATTGCCTGCACTCTGATGCTCACTATCAAAGCTGAGTTGCTTTTTCAAGCTTATTTTAACTGACTTTGATGGGGCTGTGTAGCAAAGGCTTTTATTAGGAGTTAAAATAAAAATGTTGTTTTTTTTTTTGTTTTTTTTCCATCTTTGTGAGAGCTTAAGCAGATTTTCGGGGAGCCGGGACAATTTGCAGTTACAATTTTTGTTTTTTACTGCCATGATATTGACAATAGCTGTCCTAGCAGATCATCCTGCTGTGAAATCTCAAGTGTTTATTATTCAACAAATATGGCATCCTCATTTTTAACTGTGATATGATATGTCCAGGATAACCAGATGGAGGCCCAGAGGTAATAAAATTTCAAATGTGCAAAGCTGATGAGAGAGAATATCTGTAAGAAAAAGAGAACAGACAAAATGTTTACTCATTGTTTCTCAAGGACATGTATTGGACCAGTATCTTTTTTTCAGTTTACATATCTTAACATATTGATTAATAATCTTTAAGTTCAGTCTTATATTAAACACTTCAAAATTCTTGTTTTCCAAAGTTTATGCTATTTTAGTTTCAAATTAACAGAGTTTAGAGACCATTTTGCCGTAACTTTTACATTATAAATACAAAAGGTCAAAATGAATCTACTGCATATAATCCTAAAGGTAAAGCTGTTCAAAAACCTGAAATATTTTTGACTGAGAATGAACTGGACTGTGAATATATAGTATGGAAATACAAATATGTTTTAGCCTTTATTTTCTTTCTCTAGTTATTCAGATCTGGAAAATATTTAATCAAGTTAAAATTAGGGGGGGGAAGTGGGGAGAACTGGGGGACATAGCAGCTTTCAAAGAAACCAAAGAACAGACCCAACAGACTAAAGATTGTAATAGTCTGGTATTTGACAGAAGCCTCTGTTTATCCCAGTGTCTTAGCCAGCAAAGTAAACATTACAGTTGTAAATTAAGCTCTATGCAGCTGCAGTGGAAGGAGGTGTTTGAAAAGACAAGTGCAAGATTTTTTTATTACTACTTTGTTTTCTGAAAGAAATAAAGTGTTTGTGTTTCCCAATAATTTAGAAGCTGGATTAATTCATTCTTGTGAACTCGCTTAATCAGCTGAGGCATATATTTTGACTTTAAAAATGGAATTAGTATTTTTTAAACTGAAGTGGTATTGTTTTTTTGTTTGTTTGTTTTTTATACCACGTGTTGGATTTGTGTGTATGAGACGACCTTAGAATCATCAAAGTAATACAGAATGTTTTTCCTATGGGTGATACTTTGCTGATATCTTTCAAGCAACTTTAATGGCAATGGGAAAACTAGTTTTGTTTCGTAAGAGTTGGAATGTTTTCTTTTGGGTTTCTTTGTCCATTGTATGTCTGTGCTTTAAAGGATGTAGACTCTGATGGTTGAACTCTACCTTAAACTCTGCCTCATTGTCTATTAGTAGTGCTGACAGCTTAGCTAGCACATTCGGTCTCTGGCCTTTGCCTGTAATAACCTGCCTTGGTCCAGCCAGCCTCTGCCCAGAATCAGACTATATTGTTAGGTGATTGGAATTGGGCAAGCATGAAATGGAAGTCACGTTAATATTGATCCAAATGTTTAACGGGGTGTTTTACCTCCTGGTGTCCTTGCTGTCTCATTTCAGGTGAGCGGCGTCTCTTGAAGCTGATTGCACCAGGCGGAGATCTTTATAGCCTTTTACTTCAGCAGGCATAGCCTCATGATGTGATATTAACCTTTACCAACATCATAATTAAAGGCATTATACTGTGGCAAATGACATCGCAGTATTTTCCGACATACATATCCAGATATTTAAATGTGGGTTTTAAGTAAATGCGGTGAGAAACAAAAGTAATGAGCATGCCAGCATTTTCTGAATCTATTTATTGAGGGTTTGATGAAGAAATCCACTCATAAAAATCAATTAAAATTATTTAATCCATAAAATAAATTGTGTGGAATGACTCAAGACTGAGAGAAAAAAATGAAACCTACCTGCTAAAAGGTATAGAAAGCCAAAAACGCTGATCTGCTTATGTATCCCTAATTAATAGCCTATGAAAATTTTTTTTTAAATTATTTCCAGTGTATTTGACAAGAAACATTTTACAAATGCTCTTAAGGTTTTTGGCTCAATTTTTATTTTTTCTTTCAAACCATGTTGATGGAATTAGCAGCAGATTCATTTCTAAACTACTGAATGTTCCAGCCGGCACCAATAATCCGGAAGTGTGAAGCACATATTTTCAGAATTGCATGATTTATGACACAACAGGAACTTGAAAAGTAGTAGTAGAGCCAAACATTACTTACAGAGAGCTCTAGAAGAGACTTAGAATTTTTATGAGAACAAAAAGTAATACACTCAACCACAAGGCCTTTGTGTACATTCATCCCACAAGATTTCATTGTTGAAAAAACAAAAACGATTAACGCTCATTTAATGTTTGTTGCAGAACATTTGAAATAAAAAAGAGCAAATAAATCCAACTGGTCTGGTGAGATGAGACTGAAATCCTTCACCCTGTAGATGTAATTTCACAGAAGTGTCACTGCACATCACCGAAAAACATCACCACCAACGGTGAATTTTTGGGGGCAGGAACATTTTTCAGCATATCGGACTGGCAGACTTCATATAACTGAATAAAACATTAATAGAGAAGAGAAATTTACTGAAATGTTCTTGGCAAGAATCTAAAGTACATAGAAGAGGCTCCCTGAAGCATCAGAATTTGACGACCGTTTGCGTGGAGCAGTGGCTCGACATGACTCTTGAGCAGTTCATGAAACTCATTTCCCCTTACAGGAGTAGACAACTTGAACCTTTCATTGGAAATAGAGGCTTTTCTACTAAGTATTTCACAAATTACAGTCTTTTCAGTGCTTATTCCCTGTGCTCTTCCACTTTATTACACAATTTTATGGGCTAGCTTGTTTTGATTCCTCTGTATGTGTGAATTATTGGGGTTGTTGCTAACATATAACATATGGGGTTAATTTTGTGTCAGCAGCCCTATTGGAAATGTATTCGCTGAGAAAGACATTAACATGCTTAATACTTCGCTATGAACAGCACATATTTAAGTAAAGATGCAGGATTATCACTTTTTGCCTTTGCAGTTTTTTTTTTTTTGTTTTTTTTTGCAGAAATGGAGACTGTTGCGTGACAACGAAGTTGACACGCAAAGCACTTAACCACAATATTGGATAAAGATCACTCCTAGAGGAAGAGTCTGTACTGTGTAAACCACTCTACATCAAAAGTTGCCTTGCTTACTTTTACAGCCTCGAAAAATTTACGAATGTCTTGTGTCACAGGAAGTATGAAACTGTCATTTTCCCCCTCATTTATTTTTCCTCAGTGCAGATTAAATAAAGGTTAAGAGACAGAGGGAAGAACTGCATCGCCTTCGTGATCCCATGAAAAGGACTTTTTCTCTCCTTGTGGAATGTGGAGACAGCGGAGGGGGGAGTCCAGAGTGTAGTGCTGGATCAGAAACAGAGTCTGGAAAAAAAGTAGCTAAGCCATTCTATAAACCTCACTTTATATACATTTAAAAATATGTGTAGAGAGTTGTTATTTTTCAAAACTCAGCTTTTGGCCTGGAGCATTCGCAAACTCAAAAATCTTTGGAGGGGGAGGGACAGGGGTGGGGGTTTCTGTGTTTATTAAACAGGAGAAACTTCAACATATAATGAATTTAACAAACTGATGTCAATTTATTTCTGTGGTATAGCACTTAGTATTTTTAACAGAGCTGATGTGTTATGTAATGTTCATATAGAAGCAGCTTGTAAACGCACCTTTGGCCACAATTGCTTAAGTTCTGAACCGAACCTGTTGGCCAGGCTTTTTATGTGCTTCACATTTATATCTATTCTCCAGCTGGTATGCTGCTTTTTTTGGAAACAATGCCAAGTATCTCTTTCCCACTGATGCATATGTGCTCTGTATATTTTATACCTTTAAGATATTGCTGAAACTTTGAGACAATGTTCTAAATGGTTGTGAAGATAAGAGGCAAATTATCTACGTTGACAGGAGCAAATCTTGATACCATTTTATTTTGTAGAGTTTCTTTAAAAGATTAATTGACCTGTGGGTCAGTGTAATTTTATTTATTTATTTATTTATTTATTTATTTATTTATTTATTTATTTATTTATTTATTTATTTATTTGTTATTTTAATTTTGTGTTGATTCTCGAGAGACCAATTCATCTTTTGCTTGTTTCTGTTAATATAAAATTAAATTTGGTTTATTTTAATTTTTCTTTTTTTTTGTTTGTTGTAACTTGTAAATTATCATTTGAAATGATGGTGGATCTGAACTGCAGTCAGTCCAGTTTTATAGCTGAAAGCCCATAATGAAGACATGCAGATTTAATGACAAAAACATAGTTTATTTTTCTCTTCAACGATTTGCCTGAACAACATATTGTCTTGAAGTATTTTTCACAGATGCTTAAATGACTAACAATCTTCCTCAGCATTTTATTTCTCCCATCTTCAGCCTTTCTGGGCTCTTTTGTCTTGAACTACTTGGTTGTAGCTCGTCATCAATTTGTCTGGTTACTTTCTCTTACTTATTCAAGGATTTAACTGGGATTGAACTTATCAAAGATTTCTAAAAGAAAAAAAAAACAAAAGTTTCTACTGTCTCAAACTTTTTTGAGAGCAGAGACTCCCCAGGTACCCTGTAAGGAACTGTAAGGACCTTGCTGAACCCCAGCTATGAGTGCTACAAGACCGCCTCCTTTGGTGACAGCCGGCAGATCTTCATCAGCCTTCAATGAGGGCATGAAAGCTCTGCAGTGCACTTTACGGAGTGTAATTAGTGCACTCTGAGGCAGTTTCAGCTCAGTGATTGAACAAGAGGACCCATGAGACTGGCTTATAGGTGACTTCTCTTGGCACTGTTACTGAAGAGCTCGAAAGCAAACAAGAAAAAACTGCTGTCACACGAGAAAGCCAGCGACCAACTTTTGCTTTGTTTTTTTTTGTTTTTTTGTCCTGTTTGACAGATGTCTTGGCACTATTATTATAATACGTCTTGTATTAGTTTTCTGCAAAGCCTTAAATCCTCCACTGTTTATCACTTTCTGCTGTGTAAGTGATAACACTTACCAAAAACACTTTTAGCACAATAGTTTTTCTAAACCTGTTCATAGGTTTTACTCTTGACACTTTATTTGTTGTTTTATTTGTAATCACGCTTTCTCTATGAACGGAAGTCCGTTCCGGTAGTTGGAGGGTAATGTTGACACACAAACACATGCCTCACTTAATGTTGATTTTACATGCTGAAATCACCACGGTTTATTTGGTCGTCTAAAGCCCTTCCAGAACTACCAGTCAGAGCCTCCGTGCGTCTGTTGAGTTCTCCTTCATTTACTTGAGGCATAATGATGGTTTACAGAAATCCAGTTTTAGGTTTCACTCTTCCTGCTTTGATTTCTGACCACTGGCAGGCTTTTTCCATGTAACATTGCACAGAATTCATTTCCGAAACACTCCAACTCCTTCCCCTCGTCTGATGAAAGAACACCAGATATGAGACAGAGCAGGAAGCAAGGCTTTTTTTAACCTCCCCCCCCCCAGTAGCAGTGTTGACAACAGTCAAATGTGACCTCTTCAAGACAAGGTACATGTTCCTTAAGGGAGGGAAAGGCGAATTAAGAACTGTGGTGAAAGGAAACATGTCAGACATATGTCAGCCACCTCCCTTACCTTGATATGAGTTCTTCCCCTTGCACACAAGTTTCTCCACTGGTTATTTCCAACACTGGACGGTGGGGGCATCACAGAAGTGTTTCGAGCCGCCGTATGACAGGCACATGTTCAAGCTGGCCACATTTAAGATGATCAATGCACTGTGAGGCTTTTGTTTTTGCACTGCGTAAGAACACATCCTTTTCGATTTCCACTTTATACCATCGCCATATGATGACGTCCTGCTATAAACAGGCTCCTAATTGAGCTGTCTGCTCAGTCCCACTCTTGTCAAGTCTCCAAAAGCAGCTAATATTATCTCTAATCTACACCGAGCGTGATATGTATCCCCCCGACTCAGCTTTTGGTCTTTTAAGATAAAGATTGTCTTTTATTGTTGACCTAAAAATAAAAGCTGGCACACTTCTCAAGTTAAACCACTCAAAATATATTCGGTGCAGAATCCCACGAAGAGCCTGTGCAGTCTTTCATATGCAGATAGATTGGTGTGTAAATAAAATCAGGGTCATTGTGTTTAGTTGCTTTAGTTTTCTCTATTTTGTGTGATAAGACTAAATAGAGTCTACTATATTGTTATATTGTCTTTTCATTTTTTTTCTCCTAATTTCAGAATACATATACTTTGCAACTGACATAAATGGTGGTAGTCTGGTGGAACATCTTCTAGGGTACTGATATTGAGAGACATTTCTTTTATACAAATAACATCATTCCAACAAAAATATATAGTTGAATTGGGTGTATGCAGTGATGCTTGGCTATAAAACGCAATTTAATTCTCAGCTGCAGATATAAAAGTTTAAGGATAGCAAGTTTTACTAAGTTTTTTGTTTTTGTTTGTTTGTTTGTTTGCTTTGTTTTACAAATGATTGTATTTGAATCCGTGATGTTTAAAACGAGTGTTTCCATTTTGTTTTTGACTTTTGTTTTGCAGTAACTTAATTGGTTAGTTCAAATTGATAGCAGTGCCCAAATCTAAATAGTATATAGATGATCTGGTTCTGTATCCTCTCACTGTTTGGGAGTTCAGTTTCAGAAAGCAAAGAAAATGTTTGGAAAATATATTTAGATAGAGATTTTCCACATCTGCCTCTACTTAGCTCTTATGTTGACAAGTAAAATCAGCTAAACGATGATTGGTTGGTACTAGTCTGTTTTCCCACATAAAAAGCAGACACTTCTACTTCACAACTTTTACTTATTCTATCTACCTAGAATATAAAAAGATTCAGGTGATTATACATTAGTTGCTCTTTCATATTCATAAAAATATAATGTATATAAGTCCAGTCTTCTAACCCAACCGTATTAGTATTTCAGAGATGGCAGATTACATTTCGAGATGTCTCATTTGTTTGTTTTTTTTTTTGTGTTTTTTTTACAGCCTTAAAGGAAGAAAAGGTTGTGAAGTCCAAGATAGTTTTTCGGAGCCCAACTTTGGCCTGTCAGAACCCAGAGACAGAACTGGTCCTGGATGGAGAAGACGATAACGTCAGCCTGCTCCATGAGAAGGAGATGGACAACGTTGGCGGTACATCAGCATTTCAAATACCCCAGACATTACTGCACCTCTTTTTTTTCTACTTTTTTTTTTTAAATCACTTTGCATTCATTGATTGCATTGTTTTAACTATGCATGTTCATTGTTGTCCACAGTGAAACATCATCACAGAAGACTGTCATCAAACCATCGTGTTTTCTTATATGTCCAGGTGCATCGCAATAAATTAAAATATTACTGAAGTTATTATTTCTTTCTGTAAGTCACTAAGTGAAATGCAATATTTGCATAGATCAGACTGATGTTTTCAAGCCGTCATGATGGTAAAGTCAGTTTTAAAGCAAATGAAACTACATTTGGTTTATTAGGTTAAGATTTTATCTGATGAACAACAAACACATTTAATACAATAATTTGGTTTAATGAAAAGTGTGTTAAATACTTGCTTGAAATGTCTTAAAAGAGTATTTTAGTCCCACAATTGAGCCTGATTAGAATATTCTAGTTTACTGAGATGCACCTTCATGTGCAGCGTTTGAAGTTTAAGTTTACCACCGGACCATTTTGCTGACTTGACATATGCTTTACACCTCATTGGGTCTTTCATGCTTTATACCTTTTTTTTTTCTTTTTTTTTTCTTGCAAGGATCAAGCTTAGCAAACATGAATCAGTATCTAAATGATAATAAACCAACAGTCGTCTGTTTCTGTTTGGACTTTTTCAGAGGAGAAAGTCATGAAGTGGTTCTGAAAAGAGGGTTGTTTATGCTTATCTAAACATCAGCCTGAACCTAATGTTATTACCGCTGTAATGGCGGACACAATTGAAAATGACTTATATTTAATTATGAAGTTACAATATACTGCTAAACTCATTTTATGCTTACTTAAATAATAAGAAGTTATTTATATGTAACAAATTCTTTTCAATAGCTATTATTTATTTATGTATATTAGAGCTCCAGTTCATGGCGACATGTTGTGAAGACATGGTTAAAGCTGAAAGCTTCATTTTGTCAGAGCTTGATTTTTATTTTTACTTATTTTTTTATGGTTTTATAGTTGAACCAGCTGTAATGTAAGGTATCCTCCAGTAAAACAAGCCTCTAATCTTCAGAACTACGATCCTTCTCAGTTTATTCTTAATCTAACCTAAATTAGCTATGAATGTTTGTGTTACACAGTCAGTCACTTATGTAACTTGTGCAATTTTCTACTTGCTGTTTGTTTCCTTCAACAGTTCTGTAAGTTAAGCATACACATGCTTTGACTTTAAGCCAGGTAATCATGAAAGTTTGCTTTTAGTTTTAAAGTCACTGAAATTATTTAGATGCTTCCTTATTCATAATTATATTAAAGTTGTTGTACATGCAGTATCTGCATAGAAGTTCCACAACAGAATGAAGGCACAAAGACTACTCCATTCATATGAAAACTATGTGCTCCTATACTTTTGTTTGCTTACTAAAGTAAGCAAACAAAAGTATTGCTTTTGTTTGGAAAATAAGAGCAAAGAATCTCATTTTCCTAAGATTAAGATAAATAGTTCTTTGTAGTTTTACATTCCTCTGCTAGTAGACTGTCGCTGGATATTTCTAATTTAATTAGTTTCTCTTTTGTAGAACTTTGAATTGTAGATGCGCATATTTTGCAAATGCAATTCACAAACAAATGTTATACTTATGTGCATTCCAGGTTTACATTGTTTGCTGGGAAGTAAGGAGTAAACGTTGATCATTAAAAATATGTTTCACAGCCCTGTGGTGCTAATATTTTGATGTGTGAATGTAAACCGAAGCAGGGCGCTTCTGAGCAGCGAAATCCCTTTAAGATCTCACAGATGAGACTAACCCCTCCTCTCTGACCCAGGGCCAGCAGGCAGCCAAACGCTTCATGTCTGTCAGATGAACCCTTCATCGGCCAATCTAAAGCACATAGCAAAGACTAGTACATGACGAGTAGCTTTTCTCCGGGGAAAGCTACATGTGGCCTTGCAAACGCAGCATTGTTGAGTTCGGTAGTTGTAATATGTTTATAACATGCGTACTAAGCTAATATTATTAGCTGGGATTTCTTTTCTATGCTAAGTGCGTGTTAAGTTCTTGTTTTTGTCAATAGGGGGGGCTTCTGTGTGCTGCAACAGTGAGATTATGCTTTTCAGATGAACGATCTGAGTTTGTCCTGCATATATAATCCCAGGCATGAACAGTCTTAATGAGAGATCTGGGACTAGATCCTTGTCAACAACAGTCCTCCTCCTGCCAGGCGCTGGGTCAGTGCCTGCTGCTGCTGCTGCTGCTGCCAAAGGGGCGGCGCTTGCACTCATGAGCTCAGGCAGTTGTGGTTACTCAACCTATGATTAGCTTTTCTCCCCCACAAACATTGAAAACGCTGCCTGTGCTCAAGCTGGCATTAAATGAATTTCTTTTGTTTGCACATATTTATCCAGAACTGAGTAAAACATACGTGTGTGTCTGTGTGTGTGAGAGAGAGAGAGAAAGCGAGTATCCGGCCAGACCATTTCTCACGTTAAGGAGTAGTCTGTTGTTATGAGTCTTCTGCCAGCATACCGGAAGCTTGTTAGTACACCACCAAGTGTGGCTTAGCTGCCACAACCGTTTTGTTTTGCTTTAATTTTGCCTCTTTTTTTTTGTATCTGGTTTAAGACCCCATTCGAAATAAAGATCACTCGAGTGGTGACATGTTTATAAAAGACTAAAGTAAATCCACATTTCTTAAAAGATCAAATCTGAATGCCAGAAAAGTGCAACATTTTTTATTTTTATTTATTTTTTTGTTATTTGGAAAGTGTGTTTCTGCAAACCGTCTAAAATCTGTGCGAGTAGCCCACCTTCTTTTTACACAAACATTAGTCAAACACGGCATTATCTTCCGTAAATGGTAGCTAAGATTAAACTCTTCCTCTAAACACTCCTCCCAAATGTCCACCTCATTGGTATTAGACATTTTCTGAGTTTGTTTGAGGCATGTTTTATTTTTCACTTAATAAAAAAAAAGCCCCAACAGTTTGCCATTACGGCCTTTACCCCGTGCAGATCCTTCACCCCATGTAACTTGCCCTTAATTTTATTATTCTTATGTAAACATTTAATGTTATAGCCTAATTATGAGGATCCCTGAGGGGATTACTTCATAATCCTCTTCTGCCGATGAGCAATAGATACTTAATGCTTCAGGCTGCAGTGTGTTTCTCTTGGTGTAGCTCTTTTGGGACAGATTACAATGCCTTGCCCAGAAGTGTTATTTCTTCTTTTCATTATACTTTGGGGACTTGGATGACATTAAAGACCTCAACTTTTATTGCTGCTAATCCAAGCAAAAAAATAAATAAATAAATAAAATAAAATAAAATTAGGAAATGCAAAGAAATAAGTGGGGGGAGGCAGGGGGAGGTATGTTTCACTTAAGTCTGACAATGATTCTTAATCTCCTGTAAATAATGCTGCAAATGCAGCTAAAAGAGCTTGAGGTTATTGGTTACCTATGTGAAGCTTGTAAGCACTGTGTAAAATTTGCTCTGATAGCATCAGCAGATAGGATCAACGTTAATGGAGCCGAGCAATTCTGAGAAGGAAAAAAAAGTAATATATATATATATATA
>NW_006800167.1:882022-886322 GCF_000485575.1 Poecilia formosa | reverse complement strand
TTTCATTTTTATTTAAACTTTTATTTTATAAATATAAATCCAATCAGAATGCTAACAAAAAGCGCCATCACAATTATTAAAGATGATCTACAGGTCGATAACGGGACTGAATCCGCCGTCTTGTGGAAATAAGGCTCCTTCATAATCTAAATAGAAACATCATCCCGGTAATGTCCCCATGTGTCCGTCCTATTTCACCCTCCCCAGGTCCGGTGGTCCTGAGCAGCTCGGCCCAGCTTGTCGCCCCTGTCCTGGTCGCCCGCGGAACTCTGTCCATCACCACCTCTGAGATCTACTTTGAGGTGGACGAGGATGACCCTGCCTTCAAACGGGTCGACCCGGAGGTAAGTAACCTGCATGGAGCGGGCGGAATGCTTTCTGTTGTTCTTCCTGTAAAGGAAACAAAAATCCTGCTGCACTCGATTATTTATTCGCCGTTTTGACGATATTTTGTTTTGCAGAGAGAAATCCGAGTTTGTGTGTGTGTGTGTTATTATTATTATTATTATTATTATTGTTATTTGTACTTTTTTGGTTTGCGTGCGCTTTTAATTTTTATAATTACTAGGTTACTCCTCAGATAACTTCTCAAGCGCATATTTTAAGCCAGCTATGGTTTATTATTTAAAGGGGTTTGCATTTTAAAGAAAACATACACGGGTTTACAGATATTAATTTTTTTATGTATTGTAATTTTTTTCCATACTATTCATATTTATTTTTAATAAATGTTTAAATATGAATCGCTCTGCATTATGCCTTTGCATCAGGCCTTCTAGGCTACCGTTCAGTTGGTTTTTTTTTTAAAAAAGTGGGGGACACAAGTATATGAAACAGCTCGTTTTATTATCTCTTTAAATTAGATCAAAGACAGAAATAATAATAATAATAAAACAGATCACAGATGTTATAATCCAGTGTATTTCAAGTGCATTTTTTTTCGAATTAAACTGTAATATATATATATTTATATATATATACCATATATAGGCTATCATTTTCTTTTTTCTTTTTTTTTTAAATCACGTTGGCCTATAAGAATGATGAAGGAAAAACAACTCGAGTACTTTTAAATAATCATTCAAGTAACGCGATGGAATGTTTTAGATGTAACAAATGTCGCACGCTTACCATCAAAATGTAAACTCTTTAAAAATAATAATAGAAAATGTCCATTGAAACAGGTGAGTCAGACTACCACTGATGCAAGAATAAATTAAAAACGTTTCTAGCAGATAAAGAAAAAGTTCAGATTTAAACAGGTGGATCCTATTTACTTGTCACAGAACAACATTCACAATCTCAGATCACTTGATTCACAATCTATGAATGTATTTACAGTATAATAAAATGTACAGATGTGTGTGTTTATTTATTTATTTATTTATTCATAGTTTGCTATGGGGTTGTATTCTAAAGCATTTGGGAAAATGTTGGATTTTATCAGTCGTGTGGTGCGGAAAAGGAATAATAATAATAATAATAATAATAAAATCTCCTGTGGCCTTCCGGATTAACTAACAAAAGTGTTATTACACTTCTGAAAAGTGTAATAACACCCCCAAAGATGAACAGGAATAATTACAATTGATACTGTTAGAAAAGAAAGACCGTAGTGAAAAAAGCTAGGCCAAAAATATTTTAACAGAGGACAGTCACATTTCACAACAACTGTTTGGCAAATTTTCTCTGTCCTTTTATGAGCTCTTTAGACCTCTGACACATTTTTAAAAGGAAGTAAATCAACATATATATATATTTATTTATTTTTTTTCTTTTGTGTTACCTCAGAGTTTCTCCAAGCTTTTGGGGTTGGTCAGTATTTCTCTTGCCAGTCGCCAAGTCTGTTTGGCTGCGTTCTCTAGAGCTGAGTGCGGTTTTCCTTGAAACAGGTCTAAATTAGGCAGAAAATAATGCGGGCACCTCCTGCACTGCAAACACGAAATAAGCTGCAATAGTATCCCGTTCAGGCGGTCGCCCAGGCAGTTTTCGTCCCAGTCCGACTCCCGGGGATGTTTCTCACACTCGTAGGAAACCAAAGTTTTCATGTGGTAGTTGTTCAGAGGCTGTCCCGGCAGCTCCAGGTGACGGTCTCGCAACGCCTTGAGGACCGACAAGCATTTCTTCCTGCACCCGCCCAGGAGGAGCCGGTTCTCGGCCTCGGCGAACTGCAACACCCAGGCGTCGCTCTCTGCCGAGCTCTGCTTGCCGTTCAGCGAGTAGCATTCTTTGGATAACAGATTGAAACCCTCCGCCTTGACTTCTGCAACTCGGTTGGGTCCCGGCCAGGGTATGTGCGGCAGAGGCCAGTGCGCAGCGCTTCGCGGCCAGATGCCAGTGCACTTGAAAGCAGGCGTTATTTGCACAACGTATCTGTCTCTTATGCGCAGCTTTACCTCGCTCGTGTCAGCGACCATTTTCACAACATCTCTATAGCTGCATTTATCCACAGCCTGGGCCACCAGCGTCTGAAATCTCGACCGGATCTTGCGCGCAGAGAGGTAGCCGGAGGCGGTGATGAACTCGACCCACAGAGACATGCTTCTCTTGCGGCCGTCGCTGAGCTTGAGGACGGCGCAGCCCGGCAGAGAGCCGTCATCTACGAAGTTGAATACTCCCATCTGATTCAGATAGAGGACGACCTCAAACTCGGTGGGAGAGATGACCTCCAGTCCCTCGAAGCGGTTATCCATCTCGCTGAGGGAGCTGATGAAGCGCGGCTCCTGCACCTCCACCTCCTTCAGCACATCCGACACCACCTTGCAGACCTCGCGGATGGTCTTGGAGATGGCCGCCTTCCGAGATTGACATTTCTCGTTGTAGTATTTGTTGAGGTGATACACTAACTTTGCCTGGGCGGCTATCATATTAGGGCAGAGATCCGGGTTATACACCGGAGTCTCGCAGTAAGCCGAGGGATCCAACGCGGCTGTTTGTACGGGAGCCAATTTTAGAGAAGAAGGAAAGCAATCTAAAAAGAAAAAAAAAAGTCAGTTTATTAAATGGCGATGTGCTCAGAGCACATGCGTTTTAATCATAACAGTCACAGCTGTTGTGCCGTAAACTGCATTGAAGTGCTCAAAACAAGTTCTCAAAATGATCCGAATGACGTGATTTAAAGTCCATTTGCACTTCGGTCAATAGCGGGAAAATGTCTCTTTTTGCTCTGACCGCCGTGCCAGTTTGGAGTCCGCGTAATTGCGCTGAGTGCAGTGTGCCCTCTCGACGCAGATGGCTGGCGTTGCTGTGTTTTACAACAAGGAGACACACACACGCACACTCTTTATTATGAGGGAGGAGTTGAGATCAGGATGTCCAATCGCTTTCCAAAGCGTCACAGCAGTTTATGGGAAACAAATTCATCCCCGACTGTTAGCCTATATACGAATGAACAAACAGTACAGTTACTGATTTTAAAGCGAGGGACGGCGGAACACCTACACGTTTGGATTTATCGATATTAATATTATATTATTCATTTATTGTACTAGTTCGACATTAATCCGTTTTTTTTTCAAACCTCTGTATTAAAAAATAACGAACAGTGGATGTGCTTAGGTTGTTTAATACCGCTAACAAAATTATTAATGCAATTAAAAAAAAAACAAAAAAAAAAACAAAACAACTTTCCAGCCGTGTACGAATTTACATTATTCCACTGAAGGATTTGTAACTAAATATAATAAGGGAGATTATTCTAAAGTACGTGGCCTTAAAAATACGTTTTTTTAAAAAATTAAGTATTCACTATAAGGTTTATTCCCTCTTAAATGTTTTAAGCACTAAAGGTAAAAGTGTTTTTGTAGTTTGTATTTATTTCTAATTCATGATTTAGTAATTTATCGAACACCCTCAGGATGAACGGGATTTTATAACTTGGGCTATGAGCCGCTAAATTTCTAACTATCTTTGGTGATGTATGTATGTATGTATTTATTTATTTATTTATTTATTTATTTATTTATTTATTTATTTATTTATTTATTTCGCTTTTTTGAATGTTTTTAAAACACTTCCGTTTTGTTTAAAAGAGCTATTCATGAGACTGATTTCCTTTTTGTGTTGTTCAATGAGAAGCAGTGTTTCTGTATTAACATGCAACTGTATTTTGCACAGTTACAATTTTATTTACTAAAAGGAAATTTGCAATTTAAATATTTTTGTTAAAATGATCTGATTTTAGTAGCATGAGAAAAAAACAATTTAAAATAATTTATCTGCAAACTATTTGAAATCTTTATTTTATTGTGAAAATTTCATTGCAAAACTGAAGTACTGTATATATATATATATATATATA
>NW_006800167.1:878138-882005 GCF_000485575.1 Poecilia formosa | reverse complement strand
TATATATATATATATATATATATATATATATACTGCCTAATTTATTATTAGGCAGTTTCGAAACAATGAAGCAAGTTTAGCAGTAATTCTAGCATTTAACAGTTGCATGGCTGAATATTTTAATAAGTACCCAGTGATTCGCCATGAGGACGCCATGCATCTCCACTTACACTAAATTGAAGAGATGCCTTCCATGGCTCTCATCAGTGCACTGACACACCATCTCACAGTGTACTGTTCATGCTTTGAAGAGGACTTCAAAAAGATGATGCTGCTGCATAGATCAGATAAGGAACACAAAGGCATTTACACCCATCTCTGCCCTCGTCAGAGCTGCACACAAGCAGACATTATGAGGGCAATCCGCTGCTGCTCAGCCTCTGCTCTCACCACACGGATGCGGCTGAGGAGAGGCGTGGTGTGTGAGGAAGGACCTTGATAGATAGGTGACTCCCATTATCATCACAGCCTGTCATGAGCACATTGCTGGTAGCTGTTTGGCAAGTGCAGTTGTAATTTTACACTGTTACCGGGCAGAAATTACAGATTTGCGGTATGAAATCTAATTGTGTGATATGCCAGAGGTTATAGCTTTTTTTTTTTTTTTTTCTTTGTAACGTGATAATGCATTTTATTTCTTCAACTGTATCACATTTAGGACAAATTAAATTTCACAGTCATACATTTCGACTCCTACTGACATATATGGGCAACATTTATTTAGGATACAGAGGGAAAGTTTCCGTGCAGTGAGAGGTAGCTAAAATCCAGTTCCCCTCTCTGGCTTTAATAGTCTTTTCCTCTGTCTGTAGCTCAGCAGGTACTTGGCTTTTATTGAAACCAGACTGGTCTCACTTCCCAGACTATCATGCTCTAAGTCAGATACCTCAGAGTCAAGTTGCACCTCTTGAATTTATACCTCTGCCTTTGACCATCCCTATGCGTGATAGAAGTGTGGTATGGGGGGGTTTCATTGAGATTATCACCTCTTAATCTGAACCATGTGGCTGCATGGTTCCCACTGCAACTCAACCTGCTCCACAGTCCCATGACTCGAGTTGTCAAGTCTGGGCCTGGACATTCATGTCTTCTTACTCATACCATTGCAACGCTGCAGTCTTGGTTGGTCTGTGTCCCGTCCTGCCAGGCGTTTGGGGGCTCTCCAGTTTGATAAATGGGATTGCGATATTAGTGCACTTCTGTTTCTGAACCAGCAAAATGCACGCACGATTGTGTAAATCAATACAATGACTTCTACTTCCTGGCCATGTGACACTCTTTTGAAGGCCTCTTTGTTTTTGGAGCATTCCTCTGCACTTGTTCAGCCTTTCTCTCTGTTCTTCTGTTTTCTTCGAGTAGGACTATGAGCGTGGACGTGGAACAGTTCTATTGGTTTGACTCAAATACGTTCTGATGATGACTGCTTGGACTTTTAATATTGTATTTTCTACTGCTGAGAAGTAATATCCAATAAGGTCATTGCTAAAGGGTATATATTAACTGGTGAAATTAACCAATATGACTCGCTGCCTCTTGGGATTTATCTATATTAATTAGACAAAATTGTATCAAAATGAATATTTGGAGGACATCATTAATTTGTTTCCTCTGTAACAACACTATCCAACAGCGATGTCAGTAAGGCTCTGCTGTAAGATATTTTAACTAATTCTCTGGATTAAGTCATCTCCTCAGCAATCTTAAAAATATCCATTATAGATGATCTTTAGTAATTTTAATAATCCTATTACAGAAGAACAAATAATGTCCATCCCATGTTTTTCCATTAAACTGCTGTGGTTCTTTCAAGCCACTTAAGACCATCCACCAGAGCTACGAAGTTAATGTGAAGATTAGTCCAAATGGATTAAAAAAAAATCTAAAATATATTTCTGTATAAATCAAACTTAAAAAGTAGGCAATTTAGAGATGTGACACTTCGGAGACTGAAACCGTGAAAAATAATATGCTCATGGGATTTCTGCCTTTGACACAATTGTCTGTAATTGTGTTTATGAGATTGTCAGAGAGAATTTTATTAATAGAGCTTTATTATTCCATGCAATATGGTACCTCTGTAGGAGGCCAGCTAATTTTTGAGCCTGGAGCCTCAATGGGGGACCCCCTTCAGATTTTGCCCATTCATTTATTTCCTTCTCTGCTGTTTTGTATTTGCAAACTCATTTGTGTAAGTCAGGAGAGCCAGTTTCCTGACGCCACTTAACTGAAAGTTCTCTCAGATCCTCTGGGGTTCACCTCAATAGGGCACTCTTCTGAAACTTGTGTGTGCACTTCTGCAAAATAAATAAATGTTATAATTTTATTTTTTATTAAAGAAATGAACAAAAGAACCGTTTTATTAAATACGTTTAAAACTTAATTGATTGTCTAATTTTCATTTCGACCCTTCACCCCTCCTCTCTGCAATATGGTACGCTTGTCAGCCTGGTGATAGATTACATGCATGCATTTGCATGAATTTAGCATGAGTACAATTTTGTATTGTTTGTCAATGTAACAATCCAGAAAATATTTGGAGCCATCACTTAAAAAGAAAACAAAAACAAAAAGAAGAACTTGACATTCAAAGCAGCTTTTTCTGTACAGGTTGGAAAAATCCCATTGAGGTTCAGCTTGCTGCCTTTCAGCTTTTCTATTAGCACAACATTTAGCTCTGCATTTTTTTTTCTTGTAATGTTTCTTGTTTTTAGGTTTAAAATGATCTTGTTGGTTTTGTGAGAATTATTCTATTTATTTAATTTCCCTTTTTGCAATACTTAATGTTACAGGTTGCGTTCTTTTTCAAGGTTTTCACAGTTCTCATCGCTGAAAGCAATCAAACAATTGCAAAGTGATTAATCTTAATTTCAAAATGTCTACCACGTAAAAGTGGGCGCTGTAATCATCTGCCCACTGACCCCTTGATGCTCATATTCAGACCTCTCTGCAGCACTTATTCCTGATGAATAATTTCAATTCTCAGGTCGATCGAACACGTTTCTTACCTGCATCTGATTTGATCTAACATTGGGAGTTTATTAAGGCGACAAAGTAAATGAAAGTATTTGGAGTTTATTGTTAACATTTGCGTAGTCAGTAACAAAATGGTTTTTTGGGGAAAATCTTCAACAAAATAGGTGATGTTGCCTAAATAAGGGATGAAGGGTTCATAATTGCCAGTCCTGGAGATCTGAGGTGCGGGGTGCCAACTGTCAGTGCAGGGCTAATGATGACAAATGTCTCTCTATGCAGATTGCTGCAGCAGTGTGAGAGTGCAGCTGAGACTGGAGGAGCAAAGAAAATGCAAGGGGCTTAACAAGCAAAAGCTTGTGTGCACATTTTTTATTGACCTACATGGAAGCAGCCCTCCACAACTGGAGAGATGACTTTAAAAATAAAACAGCTTGATGCTGTTTAAAGCCACAGTCCCGTCAACAATGCCTGTAAGGTATCTCAGTGGTGTTCAGGTTTGTAAGAAATCACTGCATCTGTAAATGCCAGTTCAACACATACACACAAGAAAAAAGTGAACCAAAGATATTTTATCACTTTTTAAACCTTTTAGAGGAATTTACTGATGATATATATATATATATATATATATATAACGTTTTTGGTGAATAAAGTGGAGTAGACTTGCTACTTGTCAGATGACGGAAAACGTTGAAGTATCGTTTCTGCTTCAGCACGGAGTCGCGGTTTAAGCAGAGAGGTAATGAAATACAACAGACACTGACAGGCCTCTTCTGGTTTACTCTGAAGAACTACTGAGTGGGAGGAAACAGACAGGTGAGGAAAAACTGTTGTTATCTATCGATGCAGTATTTTTATCATACAGACTGTTGTTGTGCTATTAGCTAGCTGCTA
>NW_006800167.1:827529-878128 GCF_000485575.1 Poecilia formosa | reverse complement strand
TTTTTTTTTTTTTTTTTTTCATTAAACTGCTTTGCAACAAAGGCCATAAATCTGATTTCACTTACTGTGACGTAAGGTTCATGCTAATAAAAGAGCAAACCCGGAGTGCTTCATGGCCAGCTTTCCCCAATTTGTTGCATGAATGGCTTTTGAAAGGGGACCCTCTCTGTACAAAGGGAGTCTCGTCTTTGTTTGGTTTTGCCCCATCTGTGTCATCTGGTGGTCTTTGCAACGGGGTGGTGTCTCGGGGTGCTTCCCAACGGCGTTGCCAGTTGTTTTATGGACTCGCTGGAGTGGTGCGGGGAGTTCATAAGTTGGCTGGGCCATTGTGAGCTGAGCCCAGCTGACACGTGTGAATTGACTCCAGCATATTGACAGATCATTTCCATTAATGAATCGCTGGAGTCTGTCTTGTTTCACTCTGTGATTTACGCCCCTGCTCCATCATCGTCTGAGGTTGGGGTTAACTAATAACACCCTGAATGGCTTAACTCTTAATTGCTGGATGAAGGGAGTCGCCCCTTTTCGCCAGCATTGGGAACTTTAAAGGTTAGTCAAGTGCCAACCTTTTTGTTATAAACGATCTTGCTATGGTCATTTTTAAAGTGCTAAATTACGAGCTCTCGCCAAGATTGTCCTGATTAGTATGAATTACCTTCTTGTTTTTAGGAAAACATAACTTACCATGTTAACGTAACAACAAAGAAGTCAGACAGCAGTACTCCTCCATAAAGTCCATGCTTACTGTATTTAACATGTAGTTTTCAGCAGGACTTGGTGAGCTTGTTTTCCATTTGATAGTGAACTGCTTTTGTTTGTAACCACTAGCGTCTCATAAGCTTCGCCCTGGTCTTCCTATGGCGACCATCCAACTTGTTCAAAGCAACAGCCATACACAGCTGATTGCGCTGGCCACAGTCTGGCCTGTCTCCCCCACCACTGCTGTCACATGGAAGCCACATTTGCTCGCCACCATTTTATGCTGCTGTCACCCTCCCTTCAAAAGCGGAGGGGGAGAGAGGGGAGGTGAAAAGGAGAGGAGGGAAAGAGGAAGGCTCACCCTGAGCGGATGCTAGACAAAGATGGCAGCAGAGACATTTTGTCTACTTTCATTAGTTCTGCTTGTGGTGAGCTGTGCTGAATATTAGCCCGTTACTAGCAGAGCCACACATTGTGGAGTGCAGACAGAGAATGTGTCACAATCATATCCAGCCCACCTTATTTCCATCATTCTCACCTAAAAAGTGGGACACGCGGGGTTTGGTGCCAATTGCTCATTTAAAAAAAAAAAAAGTATATATATGGTAATTATCATTCTTCAAACCGTGTTATGTGGTAAGTGTGACAAACTTTATCACATAAATTTACATAAATGTTCCCATTAGGGTCAGATGCTTTAGGATCAGCTCAGATCACAAAAGCAGCTGTAAGTCATTCAGATGGGAAGTTTATAAACATATCCCATAGCTTTCAGTTAAGTTCAGTAGATTTTTGAGACAATCTCATATTTTAAACCAGTTTAAATTAAAGCTGCCATTTCATATTGCCTATCAACCCTCTGGTATCAGTAAGTTAATATTCTGACCCTGTTTAAAAAACACAAAGCAAAACATTTTTAATATCTATTTATGAATTTATATTTTTTCTGCTGTTTTCTTTATACATCCATTCATTTATTGTTCCAGCTTAATAAATGCATGTAGAGTTGTGGTTATTGGTTGTTCAGTGTAAATCATTTAAAAATAAAAATAATGTTTCATGCTCTGTGTCAGTTCACCCCTTTGCCAATTTCCCAATTATTTCCCAATTTCTAACCACTGGGTTGACATTTGTCCCTTCTTGTTTCAACTCCCGTACATTATGATTAATTAGGAATCCTAATTAAACCAAAGTAACTTCAATAAACTTTTAATAGAATCTATCAACGGTGATTTAACCAAACCTTTTCTTACGACGAACAAATTATATGCTTATATTTTAAACATCTTTACTGAGAGCAAAGCGAAATCGAAGCAAACTTTCCTGCTTGTGTGGACAAACTTGACTGTTTTTGATTCTGCATAAGTAATGTCAAAGGTCGAGATAAATTAGCACTTTCTCCAATTTGTGCCTCTAATTTGTCTCACCCTATTTGACATTTATTTTGGTTCTGATTTCATTTGGCTTGTTAACTTCTATGAAATATTACAGATTATTGCAACAGATCAAACTGTATTAAGCTACTGCTGCTAGATATTAGTTATTAGAGTCACATAGTGAAATTTTTTCACAGCAGACCTTGAATAGATTATAGAAAATTACTTTAAATTGTTGGGTATAAAATCTCCCCTGGCGGGCATGAATTGCTTTCTTAAATGTATCATGTCAGACTGCTGCTCAATTTCATACATTAAAAAAAACAACAACCTAGAAACAAGTTGACTAAATCTGCAAAGGTATGAAATCATGAATAACCAAAACCCAAGTCTCACAATTCACCAGGAAAGCCAGTATATCAAATATTTTTTATTCAATTGTTTTCTGTTGACATTTTCAGCATGTCCACATCTACTTTTTTGAAGTTCTGCCAAAATACAGATGCTTCCTTTGGCTCCATCACTCTAAGTCCAGTGTTTTTGTTTACCTAAATAAAACGCTCACACTGGGAGCCTCAGACTGTTGCTCCGAAGTGTTTGTGTGGAGACGGATCTGAATGTTGCTTTGTCCTGCTGGGCTTTCATCTGTTGGACTCATTATAGTTGTCATTTCACTGGGCTCTATTGGAGAATTTCAGGAGACTGGGTCCCCATGAAAGAGTCATGACGGGCAGAGAAGTGCTGATGCTCAGGTTCCTGCCTCCAGGCTTTCTCCTGCTCATGAACAGCCTGAAGGCATATAAAACAGGCCTCCCAGGCCAGCCGATGAAACATTCAAGAGTGAATGTCATGACTTTCCTGGTGGTTCTCAGTGAACTGGGCCTGAAACTGGCGCTGGGGGGGAAAAAAAAAAAAAAAAGAGAGAAGTTGTTAAGTTATTATGAAGGGAGATTCCGGAATATTTTCTTAATGATTAAGAAAAATATGCCAAAAAGGTGGATGAAAGTAGCGCAGAAACGGATGAAGTTGTGCCGTTCTACCTTGTTAAATTTCAAATGATTTTATTAGTGTCAGTTCTGTGGTCTTGGCAGGGCTTTGGATGTGTCTGAGCGGGGAGTTCGGCAGCAGGGTGAGAGCATGTCGGCTGTTGACACCATCTAACGAAGGGAGGATTAGGAGTTTACAGAGGCAGTAATATGATAGGTCAAAAAGAGGAGGCACTCCTCCACAGTACTTGGCTCTGTAATGAATGATTGACTGGAAAAGGAGAAGCTGCCACTCGCTGGCTGAGTGCTCATCTTGACGTCTGCCGCACCGCTCCACGGCTCCCCTTGATCACGTTTCGCTGCTCCCTTCTCATCTAAGGCACCAGTCTGCAGGGAAAAGCAGCTTTTCCCTCTTATTTTTTCTCTCTAATTTACACATTTAAGACATTTTTGTTTGCTCATTTCAATTCCTTTTTTGTCAGTGAGCCTCTCTCTATCAGTCCTGCTCACAGCCCTGAAACCAGCCCCCCCCCCACAACCCACACACACACACGCACACACACACACACACACACACACACAAACCCTTCCCTTTCCTTTCTGTTTGCCTTGAGGCAATGAACTAATTTCAGGTTCAGTAATTGCGGTGTGTTGTACACCTGTCTGCTATTAATTCTCCCCTGCCTCTTACTCCTTTTTTTAATGAGATCTTATTGTAATTATCATCATTATGCTGTTTTTTATAATTAACTTGATGAATGTTGGTGTTATGGAAGTATTTACTCTCTATAATCAGTGTAAATGTGTTGGGAACTTCTGAGGACTAATGCTTTCAGACTTTGGTCTGCACTTGGTGCTTCATTCGCTTGTCCTCAGAAACTAGAGCTCCCGCCTAAAGCACAGTTTGCTCTGGATCAGATGAGGAGAAGTGGG
The DNA here is from genome assembly GCF_000485575.1 of Poecilia formosa. Classification (NCBI taxonomy): domain Eukaryota; kingdom Metazoa; phylum Chordata; class Actinopteri; order Cyprinodontiformes; family Poeciliidae; genus Poecilia; species Poecilia formosa. The sequence goes on along the minus strand of NW_006800167.1, from coordinate 874,134 downwards.
AAGCCTGGTCACTGCTGAAAAGGTCCCTGCTTGTAGCCGTTTTAAAACCATTACAGCAGTGAAAGGCTTTACAATGGTTAGCGCCAGGCTTTGTTTCAGCCTGTCACAGGCACCCTGTGAAAATCAAATAGTCCCTTTTCCTTAAATGAAAAGGTAAAAAAGGGTTTGTCCACACTCCCATCTTTGAAAAATCTGGTTGCAGGTTTTTTTGTTTTTTTTTGGTATTCACTGACATGATTTTGAATGTTATTGTTGAGGAGGCAAACTATTGGGAGGGATGTAAAAGAAAATCTTGACTGAATGAATAATGTGCCCCCCCCTCCCCCTTAGCTTTCAATCCAATTAGAAGTTTAATAAGGGTCATGCATAGGGACTTCACGCTCTATATTGGTTTCTTTAAGAGTGAGACTGGGGAAAATGACATGGTTGAATGTCCTAGAGGTCCAGATGGAAGGGCTGTGCACTTTGATATGTATTGAAGGGTCTTGTGCCACGTTGTGGTGTTTGAAAATGTTTGGGGAAGACAGATGATGGCTTCCTGTAAATCTCAAGGCCGGGGCGTTGGATAACTGGACATTGGCTTCTCAGGTGGTAGCAATTACCTGATCTTTGCCCTCCTGACTCCTTTGTGTTTCCTTTAAGCTGCATTGGTGTTGTCTCATACATTTTTTTTAATGTATTTTGGTTAAAACATTTTAGAATAGTCTTTATGTTTTTAATCACAATATAAAAATGTATGTGTCTCTGTTTCTTAGTTTGTTCAGTCAGAACACTCAACAGTGAGCACTGTTTTTATTCTTGACCACTAAAATGAACACTTGTGTAACAGGGAAACTACCATCGAGGCTTGAGTGTGTGTAAACATGCACAAAAGCTATATATTTGAGCTTTAATCCTGCTGTTGGAAGGAAAGTGGGTAGGAGGGTCCAAGAAAAGAACCCGTGAAGCCTTTGTGAGTTTGTCCACATGCTGCTCCACTTTCAGCATCTGACAGCCATTTAACTCCACACGACCTGGTTTGCAAGTGCTATCGTTTTGGCGCTCTCGAATCCTGTTAAGAATTGTAATTACAATTTATGTGCCCCCTGCGTTTCTTTGAAGAGGTATTGAGTGAGGAAAACAACTCTGGTAATGAAGGACTTTCACTTGTGTGTCAGCGTATTGCCACTCTAAGATAAAACAATGAGGCATTTCAGTCTTTTAAAAGTATAAGATGTTTACCCGGTGGTTTCCGTGCTTGGAAAGCGGTTTCTTGCAACGCTGATAAAACGATGCATCTTGCAGGACATATTTCTTAGACGGGGTCTCTTTAAAGTATAGAAACGGCATGAATAGTGGTGCGAGTGATGTGAAGCACGTTCAATGACTTTCAAAGAGAAAAAGAAGAAAGGGTGAGCATAATGCCTAATAGGTGCTTTAGTAATTTCTGAGTTTTCATAGCTTAATCCGTTCTGAAAAGCTCAAGAGAAGAAAGGCTGCAAATGGCCCTCAGTATTAATTTGATGTGACTTCTGTACAATAAGGGCTCCGGATCCCAGAGCCCATTTTCAGGCTTACCTTCTTTTATCATCCTTAGCCTTTGGAACTTTTGCCTAAATGTTTCATGAAACTAAGGCAGTAAGCCTCTTTGGTATTCTGTCTTTATAAAGCCTGGTTTAGGACTATTGTTACACTGTGTTCAAGACAAAGGAATGCAACACTGAAGCCACCTCTCCATTCTGGGACATTCAAATTCATTTAGTGCAATTGGGAGAGTTCTTGTGTTAAAACACACATGTACTATGCTTCATTACACATCTTTCATTTTAAGGGGTCTAACCACACACTCACCTTATGAGAGAAGATGATGTACAAAATCGTGTTTACAAGAAGGAATGAACGACTTTAGCATCAATTTTGGATCCACATTTTTATTTTCACAAAAAAGAGTAAAACTTTCCCACAAACAGTTAATTAAAGAAGGCAGAATAATTCAGCCTATGCTTACCTAATTCTAAGACTCCTGATGTAGAAGAAAAAAAGTGTTTTTTCACATCATTACAACCAGAATAATTTGTAAACAAACTTATTCTGAAGAATATCAGTTCAGTATAGAACTATCAATACTGTTTAATGATTTATTGACAGAGTGTGATTGGAATTAGAATGCAGCTCACACTGAGCCTTCAGTTCGGTGCCAATAAAAAGCACGTTTTAACTTTATGGTCATTACTATTTCTGTCATTTTTGTCATTGTTTTGTTTTTTTTGTTGTTTTTTTGTACCCCAAGTACCTCTACACAAAAGATGAAAAAGGTGGTGGCACTTTAAATGCTAATATAACCAAATGTTTCCAGCAAGTCCAGGTGAACAATCTTTTAGTCGACCCTATAAACGCAACATAGCAACTCAAGATTTGCTTTTCCTCTTGCTTCAAAATAAAAGCCTCAAACAGAGACACTGTGTGTCGAGATTGAAGCCCTCCCCTTCATCTCTAGGGCTCATAATTATTACTTTTCACAACGTATAGGAAATATTTCAATTTTTTTTAATGTTTTTTGCCTATTTGTTAACACATCATCTTCTTGTGATCTTTCCATATGTTGGGCTTAAAAAAAAAATCAGAACCTCTAAAGCTTGACATGTATGAAGCTGCTCTGAAGATTGGAAAAGAAGGCAAAAAATGTTATCACAGCATGTAGTTCTGACAGCTATGAATGCTGCTGTAAAATATATAGACATTTTTTTTTTCCATCAGGAAAAGCATATTTTCTTTGTATGCTTTTAAATTAACATTGTGGAAACCAACAATGCACATACTCGTTGGGTCAGTGACCCTGGAGAAAACAGCTTGCATTAATATGCTTTAATCCAGTGTAATTAGTCAAATTACAGCACACCAAGCAGCTTGTGTGAAGCTGCTGGATTTGGCAGCCACACAAGAGGGCTTGGAGTCCCACTGCACCACGAGGGAGACCTCAAAAGCACAGTAAATCCTGCTCTTACACCCCTTCACTTCATTTTCCCATTTTCTTCTATGTTTTTTTTTTTTTAGCAGTACTAAAGTGTTTAACCTGTTTTGTATACAAGTGCCATTTCCCCTGGTTGCTATATGTGCTGTTTTTTTTAATATTATTATTATTAATGAAAGACGGTAAAAGACTCATAACACCATGAGACAGCTCAAATATCACATACACATCGCTCAGTCTTATGCAAGGTCAGATGTATGATGTCTAGGAATGCAATGGTAAGCACCGCAGACACAGTTAAGGCACTCCCTTAGATGGTAGCATTAGCATTAATAAAATGATTTCAGCTATATAATTACATGAGGATAAAGTGCAAATTATTTAGCGCACTCAACAACCGGATTATCATCCAAACCAAACCCTGTTCAGCCTACAGGGGTGAGCCTGTATGACAAAAGGCTCTCATTAGCATAAATTTACAAGCCCTCTTCTTCAGAGAAGCCGATAAGAACCTGTTCCACCTTTCCATTGGCCCTGAATGGCTTGTTGTGCTTTTGGCAGTGACAGATAAGTATGGGTAATTCCACTCTATGCGTGGAAAAAAAAATAAAAAAAAAATGCTTCAGATTCTGGCTGCATCCCGAAGGTGTCACCCACTATAATCCTCAAACTGTGCCCAATAGAAAGGGCGATGTGTGTTTTCTTGATGATATACTGCGAATGACATACAGAATTATACGAAGGTGGACAAATCTGTAACATGTTATTAGGCAATTCCCTCTGAATAACAAGGATAAAAAGGATAATGGATGAGGGTGTCATTATTACCTTGGTTCCAAAGAGGCGTCCAACCAAAAGGTTGAGAGACAAGATTAATTGAAGACGAGTGAGGCGCTCATTGCTCATCAGGCCTACTCGTCTAACCACTTGCTCTTTCTGGCCCTCTCCTCCTTTCTGCCTCTCCATCCTCATCTCATTCTTTCTCTCCTTCTCTGTCCGTTTGCTCTGAACCCATATTCCGCCCACACATGACAATAAAAAAAAGAGAGAGAAAAAATGTGGGATTTAAAATGATCAGCTTGGCAGTTTTAGCAGCAGCGAGAGGAAGCTAGTTCTCAGGCCAGGAAGATTTCAGTCATCTTAAGGCTGACAAGTCGCTGAATGTATCCCATTAGGAAAAGCTTTCTGGCAAAAAACCCCCAAAACCTCAAGACTAAATGATGGCATTCCTTCGCTAAAACTGCGTGGAGATGGCATCCTCAAGCCGTTTATCTCAGGGATGTACTTAACATGTATTTTTGCCACAATGTTGTCAGTTCTTTTGTTTGATTTTTCAATAGGGTTTGTCCACAAAAATGTGAAATTTTGTTTTAAAAAAGGTTTTGTATTGTAACACTCATGCAAAGGGTGTTTGGTTTCACTTGAATTTCGCGCAATTCTGCTCTGAAACGGTTTTAAAATGTACTTTCTGAACGTTTTTGTCAGAAGCAAAAGACAACTGGCACTGCAACAGAAATGACCAAAGTGGCACATGCACTCTATTTGCATTCTTGTTTTTCAGAGAGGGTTACCACTTAGTAATATTTTCTTGTATGACTAAACACATCGTCTTGCAAAAACACTACCCCTTGTGCTGCTTCAGATTTTTACTGTTGTCACATTATTACTGCAACTCTTGATAGACCAACAGATATATGAAATGTGTGAAGTGGAAACGGTATGCTTATGTCTCCGTTATGTTGCAAATAAAATGTGTGAACATACATTTTCAAGTCTTGCTACACATTCTCAACTGGATTTAGGTGGGAACTTTGATTGGACCACTCTAGCAAATGAATATGCTCTAATCTAAAGCATCACGTTGTAGCTCTGGCCGTATAATTGGGTTCGTTGTCCTGATGCGGGGTGACTCTCTGCCTCAGTCCAAGTCTTTTGCTGCCACAGACATGTTTTCTTTTAGGACTGTGCTGCACTTACCTCTATCCATCTTCCTATAACTCTGATTAGCTTCTTTGCCCATTTCAGTATGAATTTGAAAAGTTGAATTCAACTGTGGTTCATGAAATTGTCAAATATTCTTAGATATTGTTTTGTATCCTGACCCAAATCGTCTGCTGTGTTTCTTGGTCACTATGATGTTGTTTCTTTGATAATGTTCTCTAGCAAACCTCTGATACTTTAAAAGAACACCTGTCTTCATACTGAGCTTAAATTACAAGAGTTAATCTCTGTTTTATTAATTCACTGAGTTAAGTAGACAGTTGGTTGCACTCTGTTTTATTCAACGAGTATCAATACAGACAAACAAAAATTCAGGTCACACTTTTAAGATTTTTATTTATAAAAATGTTGAAGACTATGTATCATTTTTTCTTCCTCTTTGCAGTTATGCATTCTGTTTTGTTGGTCTATAAAGTTTCATCCAATAAAATTGATGTCAGAGATTACAGTGACAAAATATGAAAAGTGTTTGCATTTACACTTTAAAATCAGTTGATTAAACAAACTGTTTTGTAACTTTGTTTTTTGGGTCTTTATTGCTTATGTAGAAATTAAAACAGATACGATGTGCAGTTTGATTGTTCATGTCAATATGCAAAAGTTTTGTGCAAGTTTATAAAATACATTAATTTATAGTGCAAATAAAGTGCATACTTATGCTGTTTATAAGCCAAATATAATCTCTAAATAAATGAACACACACAAAGTGCAACTTTGTAGACTTTGTAGTTATTTTATAATTATTTTTTTGCTTCTGCTCACCTCTCGGATTTCTTCTTCTTTTTTTTTTAATCACATGGCTTAATGCCAGACTTCATATCAACAAGAAACCCAAGTTTAAGTCCTGTTTGGATATTTTTTTCTGGCATATTTTAGGACTCTAAAGTCTTACAGCCACAGAATCTATTTTTTTTTTTAAGGTGATTGCATATTAGGACCGCTCCTCCCACCCGTCCTACCATGGCAGCTTTGAGGACAGAGCTGCAGGGTTTGCTAATGTGCGTGAAATACTATCCTTGACATGAATGTTATTGACAAACCTGGCTGGACATTTGGGGCAGTGAACTGTCAGTGTATTTAATGCATATTCATCTCCTTTATCCCACTGGTCTTTCTAGAGCACTCGAGCTGTGTCATCTTGCCACACTCCAGCTACCACCCAAATATATAGTGACACTGATTATGCAAATCTGTATCTTGTTTTCCTCCAATACCTGCATTAGGAGCCTGCTACATTATTGAAGTTGAGATACGGGCCCTTCAGAGAGGAACCAAGTGGAAATCTGGGGAAATCTTTTACATATTTTCATTTCTACACATCACAACAGTTGTCACATTAAGTGAGAATCAGATGAGAAAAAGCTTTGATGTTTAGGCATACATTAAAAAATCTTTGCGGGGTGTAAAAGGATTAAAGTGTAAATAAAAGTGCAGATTTGGGCATGTCTTTGGTCACACAGTTGAGATTTTCCTCTGCATGGCTTTGTGAATTTAAACAGTCACATATTACTTTTATTTCACAGTGCGTGGGCACACCTGAGTTGTTTGACAAAACAAGAAAACATCAACGGTGTCCTACTTTTTTTTTTTTTTCAAAGGACACAATCCTTAAATTAAAACTAGACCAAACTTTCTTTGCAAAATATTATGTAGTAACTGTTTCATTTTGGTGCCTCTAAGTTTCTCAGAAGGATTAATTTTCTTTTCAGTAACATTTGGAGTTCTTTTCCTCACGCCTTTAAATGAAAGCTTTTGCATGTATGTAGTTGAATAGCTAATCTGAGGATATTGTCATTAATATTTTTACTTATGTTGTCTAATTTCCCTTCTGTAAACAGAGGTACATTCAATGTAATTTGTCTTGGTTTCAAAGGAGTCCCTTGTTCTAAACTTTGCTTTGTACGAAGGATCTGGATCCTTAGCTATTGAGAAATGATTGTTTGCTGGAGGCGTCTACTCTGTTGTATTTTTGAACAATTTGATCTGATTTCACCCAGTTGCTAATGTTTCCCGTGACGTGTGTAATACATCAGCTCGATGAAGCTTTCAGAAATTGCGTGGACTTTATAGAACCTCATGGGGAGAGCAGCCATGACATCTTTGTAGCAATAAAATATCTTATTTATTCCTCTGGCTCCGACTTAACCAGCTCAATATATGGAAGCGTGACCAACACAGATTGATTAGCTTCGTTCACGTTTTTCTGCTGCCATTACCAAACTACAGGCAGGCTATAATTCTCAATAAGCACAGAGACTGACTGTTGGTCATTCACAACTCCTCCTTCTTTCCGCTGATTGGAAACTCGACTGGAGACCCAGACAGACCAGCCAGGATAGTTTAAAATATAAACCTTTTGGGCATAGTGGTGACGCCGAGGTAAAAGCACCCAACTCCCTTATTGACATGACCCTCACAAGTTTGAGTACTAGCCATTTGTCCTTTGTAGCAATTGTTCCCCTTTTATGTCTGTATAAAATAAAGGCCACTAGAATAGAATCAGAAAAGAAATCTTTAGCAACCATATACATAAAAGTGAGGAAATGAAAAAGATTTTGTGGAACATCAAGTTCTTTCGCCTCTTTGCAGAATGTGTTGCTTTCAAAGTGCTCCCATTTTGAATAGTGCATGTGTATTAGGCTGAAGGGTGTGAAATTCAGTTTTCTGCTGCATGTGGATGGAATACATCACTGCCCTGATGTCACCACCTTATTGTCTTTCATTTCACACACAACTGACTTTCCTGTTTAACCACTGTCAAATAAAAGTAACGACTAGTTACTAGAGCAAAGAAAACCTAAAAAAGAATCAGATGATCATCTGGGAATAAAACTTCGAGGTTGTGACTGTCCTAGGTGGCTGGATAACTACTTGTCCAAATAAACAGAAATTAGGTTAAGTCATCAGTTTAACTTTTAGCTTCAAATATTTGGTGTGCCCAAAGTAAGTAGATTTTCATCAATGCCAGCAGCTTAGCTCAACCTGAAAGTGATTAATGTTATTTGGCCATTGCTGTCGTCTTTCAAAACCGTTTCATCAGTTCTGTACCAATGGCACACCAGTGTGGTTTAAATTGTGTGTGAGAGATGATTTGACCCTGCAGCAGAACTTTTCAACATGTGGCAGCTTGGCTTAAAAATAAAAGGTACACAACGGTGTGACAGGCATATTGCAGCATTTAGCTCCATGCTTCTCAAATTGTGTTGAGTACTAGTGGTGGTACTTGGAAGATATTCAGTGGATTACAGTATAAATCTGTGTATTGATTATAAGTTAAATACAAAGCAAATGAACCATTGCAAATTAAGCATAAATGTAAAGCAATATGAACAGTAAGAATAGAGTACAATGAAGGGTGCATGAGTTATTCACATAAAAATAAAACATATTTCAAGTACAAAAAGTACACAGCAAAACATAAACACATTCAATGTCATATCACTTGATCATAATAATTTTCTGATTTCTTAAAAACATTGTTCTGACACCTTTAATTGAGTGTCGATGCTTTTTAGATAACATTACATTTGTGATGTTTCTCACCTTGCTCTCTGTGGCTTCAATGCTCTTCCACTTAACTCGGGTTTCTTCCCTGCCCTTTTTGTTACCAGGCTTCATTCTTTCCCTTTCGGATTCCCTGATTGCTCAACCTCCTCACAGATTTGGCCCATATTGCCCTGGGTCAGCCGTTGAATACAGTATACGTGGTGTGTGCTGATCCTCCAAATTGCCATGTGTGAAATCCATCCCACTTGCTCCTGAGGGAGTAGTCATATCATTCAAAATGAAACGGGCCTCCCGTATCCTCCCCTTATTCTTTGACTCCGTCGTTCTTCTATGGCCGCCTGGGACTGTGCAGTTGTGAGGCTTTATAGTGGAAGCCTATTAGACAAATCTGAGAAGAATGCTGCAGAGGTGCTATGGTACCAGGTTGTCAACGTGCCCCACACTCTTATATAAACATATCAGTCATGCTGACTTGGAGGTCTCGCTGAATTGTATTATTGTCCTATTTTGGTATAAATGCACTGAAGGAGGGGTTGCATCTCTCCATATGGAAGAAAATTGCATCAGGTTTTAGGGAGACTGCTTCGTTAGATTTATTAATAACATCTGTCATTGTGTCTCAGTCAATGTGGAGGTAAAAGCTATTCGGAAGTCAAATATGATTAGAATCTATTTCCGTGCATGAAGTGGCACCCTGCTGCTTATAAGCATATTGTCCTCCATTTGAGCATCTGCACATTATTATATATGAGTTTAAACTTAAGCACCACTGTCACAATATGCTTGCCCTTGTCTCATCTGTCACAATATTCTTCATTTCTCTTCTGGAAAGTTCTGAAATGGAGCCAGTACGTCAAGTCATCGATGTAAGAAAAACAAAATAGCGAAAAGAGAGGACCGAGATGTTAAATTGCTTTAAGGCTGTTACAATGGAGGTGTATCCTCTTGCAGCTGGCGGAGCGGCGCATGCGCTCGTTGTCCTCTAATGAGCTTACATTGAGGGACCCGTGTGGAAACAAAAGGCTGCGCTTGTCGACCACACCAGACTCCCTTCACCCACCCTCTTCCTGCTCCCCCAGCACTGAGCGTGACAGACCAAGAGCAGAGCGCCGGTCCCTTCCTGGTGGTGTGATTAGATTGGGGCCGAAGTCTCCAGCTGGCAGGCCTGTCTGTGACTGGAGGCGGCCGTCCCCAGCGCTTGTCACTGCCTGACACCTCTGACAGGCAGGGGACAGCTTCAGCAGACAGGTTCATTAAATGGCATTTTTTACAGCTGGGCCTCTAAAAAATGAGGGCTGGGCTTTGTCAAATCCCCAAGTCTACAGGGGCCTGTGCGTGTTAGTTTAGACCAAAGCTTTGTTGTTATGACATTTTTTTTTTTTTTTTTTTGATCTGGGCAGTTTGCAATAAGCTTTTTTTTCTCTCCTCTTTAGCCTCTCTTCTTTGACAGCTAGCCTTTTGCCCTGTACTTTGTCACAGCATCAAACTTTTCACATTAACAGTATACAAAGAAAATTTAGCAGGAATACTAGTCAGGTTAATGCTTGATCAAGTCGTTTGCCATGTTTTGGCTGTAAAGACATTTAAAGCAGGGTCTAACTGTGCCACTCTATTGTTGTTTTGACATAGAAATATATTGAAGGGTACAGCAGAGCAAAATAAAGTCTAGACCACTGACATCAACAAATAATTCAGTCTCCAAACAGCTTGATGCGTCTTGAGTGAGTAAATTGTGGCCTTCTAATGATTGCACATCTGTGTGCTTTGCTGTAAAGCATTGTGTTCAAGAGTGCAGAACATCTGGCTGCAGATGAAACGTGAGGGGGGTGAAGCTGCCTTCCCTACGAAAGTGGCTGCTGGCCCTCAACAAAATGCCTGCAGCTCTGTAGCCATCCCAACATCACCTCCCTCTCTCTGTTTCTCCTCCACTCTGCTTGCTGCCTCCTCGGGGCTCTGCTGTCTCTATGACAACTGTTTGAGTAGGGGGTTGCAGAGGTGTCAAGCAGGGGCATTACTAGTAGAAGAGCACGAGAGATGCTGTGCTGTACATTCAGTATCTCCACCTAATCCAATTTTAATTGAGCTCAAGAGATTTTGGCTGTGGCACGGAGGTCGGGCATGAGCTATTCCATGGAGAAATTAAGGCAGCCCAGCTTGTGCTGCACTCTTCCAGTCTGTCACTATTTTAAATGAGCATTAGCATCAGACCTAACCCAGCGCACCATCTTGGTTGCTTATTTCCTTCCCCTTGCCCACTCCACCTTAGTCACACCACCTCACACACACACACACATACACACGCACACACGCACGCATACGCACGCAGTCACTAACGTGGTGCAGAATTTCACTCGCCTGTTACATCTTTATTCTTCCACACATCCATTGTCTGTGAAGTGCACCAATGTGTGATTATAACCCGGGAAGCCGATGATGCTTCTCCACAGCTCACCCCGTTGTACAGAATTGTTGAGTGAGAAGGAGAGAAGGTGGAAAGATGTGTGTGTGTGAGGGAATCATTCTCACCTGTCAGAATATCTGTCTTGATTTGTGTGTCTGTGTGTGGACCGATTTGTCCTCTGGTGCTGCATACACTAATGATTCTTTGTCTGCTCTTTCTTTTTCTACATGTTATGGTTTTTATTGATCCTGTATGTGTCACTAACCCACGGGGTTGTTTTGGTGACCACTTCTTTTTGGTCCAGTGAATGGTGCACACCAGCAGATAAGTGTGAAAGAGAATCTGTTGACAGCTGCAGTTTTTGTTGAAACTTGCCTTAAGTTATGTTATATTGTCTCTTTAAATATTTTTCACAAGTTTAAATGAGAATCGAATGAAATAGAGCTGTTCCGATTATCCCAGTCTGTACTACACTTACATTTAGGTGAATACATCTGGTGAACAGCTTTTAGACCTAGCTATGTGTTGTTGACAGCAGCCTGAGAAGAAAAAAATCTCATAATTTGTTTAATTTCTGTAACTCTGTTGGATCCACTTTTGCCTTCTGATCTGCCTTCTTGATTTACGTCAATATGTCAGTAAAAGGTGCTCAATTGGCTTAAGATCTAGAAACTGTAAAGGCCATTGGAGTAAGCTATCTCATTGTCATATTCAAGAAACTGGTTTGAGGTGGTCTGAGCATTAAAACATCATGTATTATCCTGTGCAAGTAACAATCAAAATATGAATACTCTGTGGTCAAAAAGGACAATGTTTAGTTTCTATAGTATTTAGATGATGCTAAGTGATGATCAAGTGGCCCAAATGTGCCTGGAAATTATCTCTTGAATTTTATATCACTATCACCAGCCTGATGGAGGACAGATCTCTGTTTTCCTGTTGTTCACACTAAAGTCTGAGCCTTATACTTGAATGTTGCAGCCAAAATTGAGACTGATGAGCTCAAGCAACATTCACCAGTATGTTGTTGTGCAATTTGTTGGGTCAGAGTTGGTGTTCCAGATGCACTGGTTGTAATAGGTGCTTATTTAAGCCACTGTCATTTTGAACCAGTCATAGTTCAGTTGTCTGGAAAGTAATTGTTTTTAAAACAACACCTTGGTGCAGGAGAATAGTGGAATAAATGAGGCAGGAAAAAAAAGGGGGAGTGTGTGAGCCTTTTTGTTAATTAACTGTACTTGCATACCTACACTGAAAAAACAATGGCTTTGCAAACACTCACTTTTTTGATTTGTGTTTAATACACCATTTAAACGCTGAATTTATAGTGCTGGAAAAATTGTCAACAGTATGACATGTACCTTCTGCACATTTGTTTCAAATAAATAGCTTCTCCTTTCATCTCCCAGGTCTTGGTGTACACAGATGGTTTGCATGGCAAATGGATGTTCAGCGAGATTCGGGCAGTGTTCTCCAGACACTACCTTCTGCAAAACACTGCAATGGAGGTTTTCATGGCTAATAGAAGTAAGGAAAGTAGCAAATAAACCATTTTTTCCCCCAAAAAAATTATTTAACAGTAATCACATATTTTTTATGCCTGCAGCGTCTGTCATGTTCAACTTTCCGGACCAAGCCACAGTAAAAAAGGTTGTCTATTGTCTCCCTCGAGTAGGAGTGGGCACTAGCTATGGACTTCCACAAGCAAGGTAGGATAAGAGAAGTCAAGCAAAATTAAACAAAAACTTGTTGGCGTAATAATTCATATCTGTAATGAGTTGTATTTTGGTACTTTGTGGTATCGAGGTGCATCCATTCAGCCAGGAACAAATGAGTTTATTTGAAGTCCCATTGCTCCAGACACTGAAGTGGATGTTCACTGACCCTGACTGAACTGACCTAATTCTGCAACTGAAAACTCAATGTAGCCATACCAATGGCCACCGAGGGAAAAAAAAAAGAAACAGATTCTCTTTAGGCTTTCAGCTTTCATGGCGCTAACAGGCTTTTTAAATTACTGCTCTAAACCAAACGGCCCCACGTTCAGAGGATATAATACAACTGACATCTTTGCAGAATCTGAATTAATATCTTGCTTAGAGACCATGCAACACTGCATTCATTTTTTGTTTGGCATTGTGGGTTCATTGTTCTCAGTTTCATAATTTGTGGAGCTTCGGAATGTAACTTTTAAAAAGGATATGTTCTTTTAACATATTTGTTCAAACTGTCACCATGTTGTGCCAGTAGGGCATGAGACAGATAATCATTGAATAAATTGCGCTCCTCTGGTTTCTCCCTGTGATTCCACTGCCACCTGCAGAAATGCACCTCTTTCGGCGAGAAACAACCAATCAGAGCCAGGAGGGTTTCAGTGCAGTCAGTCCAGCTTGTATATCCGTCCCACACCTTCCCTCTTGCTCTGTTCTACACTACCACTAGTTCCCCACAACACAACTAGCAGTAAATGCGTATGGTAGTTAGCATGGCTACCAATGATTGCAAATAAACAGTTTTCCTGTAACAGTAAGTTGTTTCTCTCTCATTAACACAGCAGCTGTGCGTACAGCAGCATGAAACCCTCCTCCTGACTCTGATTGGTTGTTTCTGACCAAGAGAACTGCATTCCTGCACATGGCAGTAGGACTGTAGTGAGAAGGCTAGATTTTTTCAGATTATCTGTTTCATGTAGTACTGTCACAACATGGTGATAGTTTTAAAAAAATATGTAAAGAAAAAAGAAAAAAAAGGTATTTACTGCTGCTTTAAAACACGGGTCCTCATCTTCAGTCTTTGAGAGTTACTGTCCTGCAACTTCTAGAGGCATCGCTTCTCCAAACACACCTGCATCAAATAGCTGAATTCCCTCAGTTCTCCAATGGAATCTGGTTAACGTCATCACCTCGTGCTGAAGAAAGGATGCATCTTAAAGGCGCAGGACCTAAAGGCCCGGACCTGGGCGCTCATCGTTTAAAGCATTGATTAGGCTTACAGCATTTTGAGGGATATGTGTTCAGAAATATCTGAATTTGTGAAGAACATCATCTCCAATTCTTTTTTTGATTGTTTTTAGACGGATCTCCCTGGCAACCCCTCGGCAGCTTTTCAAATCCTCAAACATGACCCAGCGCTGGCAGAGAAGAGAAATCTCCAACTTTGAGTATCTGATGTTTCTCAACACCATAGCTGGTAAAGTTTTAATGAAAGCACTTACATGTTTTCCAAGTGAGATTTATTATTTGAAACTGTAAAGTAGCTGGAAGTACAGAAATAATAAATCTGTTTTTTTTTTTTGTTTTTTTTTTTTTACAGCCATCAGTTACATTTATAGGTTCTGATTTGTTTTCTCCCTTGTCCAGGTAAACTTAATGACCTGTGATGGTTTTAGGTTTTAATCTATTATTTGTGTGAATCTTTCCACAGCAAGTCTTTATAGTTAGCTAGCAGGATCAATAAATTTTATGTGTCAGTGGTGTTGGAAGCACTAACACTAAGTGGGCTCAGGTATGTCGTATTTGTTTAAGAATCCATGGTGGCTTTAGGCGAGACTCAACACAGTAAACTTCACTGTTCATGAGTATCTGCCGTTTGAAGCAAAGGCAGGCGCGGTGGATTTTTGCCGGATAATTAGTGCCTGGTTTTGTGAAAGTGTACCCGAGTGTCTGCAGAGTTGAAAGGTTCTGTTGTCGACTCTCTGATCTGAACCACGACTAACAGGGAAGGCAAGAACAACTGCACGCTACTCTGCTCAGAGACATGTCATCCTCTCTGTCGCTGCATATTCATGCATATTTATATTTAGCTGGCGCTCGAGAGTCGATACATTATTGTCAGCTAATTAGATGTAAGGCAGACACAAAAACATGCCCAAAATTCATTAAAAATCCCTAGTAATGACCTAAGCTGCCAGATATGTCAGAATAGTGTGGAGCGGGAGACAGGCGGGGGGTGAAGTGCTGGGAGGAGGCGCGAACAGGAAGACTTCTTCTAATTAAACACTATTCCACTGTTATTAACATCCTGCCACCCTAACTCAGGACTCAACACCACTAGGTCTCACCACACCAACGCCCGACCCCATCCTCTGTGCTCAGCCTGCTGTTTCCTTCCCAGTGTGTGCCATTAACCTTGATAATTATGCTCTCTAGCTTCCCCCAAACCTTTCTAGCTTCTCTGAAGAAACATTCTCAGTGACTAGCCTGTCAGGAACTTAGATGGCTTTGGCACATTTAGAATCTCTCGCGAACTTGCTGCAAAAACACAGCCTCTCTACTGGTCCAATTTTAAAATACTTTGTGCTTATCATTAAAGTCTTTGAACGTTTGAAGGAACTTCTTTTTAATGAGGAAATGTTCATCATATCATGTTGCAAAATGGTCAAAGGATTAGCTCCAACTTTGAATCATAACATGTTAATATAAATCACACTTTAATGTTTTGTGAACTAGGATTTTTTTGAATGTACATACATGTATTGATTTTGATGACAAGAGTAGGACAATATAAATGTCATGATATTTGATTTTTTTTTTTGTTTGTTTGAGTCCCTTTGAAAGAGCCAGAGAGTCTGGTAATCTTATGGAATTACGTTAGAGGGTAGTTTTCTTTTCTTTTCTTTTCTTTTTTTACACTGGCTGATTTATCTAAATTTCTGCTCAATCTTTTTCCATCGAATACATTCTTATTATTCACACAAAGAAATGGATCTATAAGCCTCTGTTGTTCACATTTAGTTTATGGATAAGAATTGAGTGTCCCGAGGAAACAGGGAAATAATTTCTAAATAGTTGACACTATCTGTGAGAAACATATTTGGCTACATATAGTTAATTTATGAATTATTATAAAAGTTGTTGTATTTTCACACTCAATTGGCTTTTTAAAGAGTTTTTCCCTTAATGTAGTCTTTTGTTTGATGATTAGAAATATGAAAGTCTAACACAAAAGCTCACAGATTAATTTTGTGAGGGGACTAATACTTTTTCATATTACTGAAGGTGGTGTGGCTGTCAGTCTCTGGTACTTAAAATTCCTGAATTGCATGTGATCAGCACCAACAATACGTTGCAAACGTTTTTTTTCTTTAGAGTGCTAAAACAATTTTTGCAAAAGCAGGTTGAATTTATTTGATTTGATGCATCCATTCATAAGAAGAATGTTGAGACATAAATGCTGTTATGCTTGAGGTCACATTACAGTCAGTGATGTTGAGGATCTCAAATCACATTCATTTGTTTTTTTAAACATATAATCAGCTATGCGGTGCTGATTCTAGTAAACGTCTTATTCGCAAAGTTTACATATTTTGGAAGGAAAACATTTACAACCAGATTATCAATGCAGTAAAAGCAAAAGTTCACAAAAATAGAAAACCTTGGAGATGGCTGCCCTGATTTCATGTTGTTTCAGCCTCTCAGGCTAAAGAAAGTTCTTTTTGCTAATTCAAGTAGCATTTAGCTGGTCACACTACCTGTTGGTAGGCAACTGAGGGGTTCGGTGTTTTGTGGCAGGGGAAAATCTGGAATCAGTCTAAACCTTCCCAATTATCAGATGACTAATCTTCCACACTGAGTCACAGCCACTGTTTTCTAATTCTACTGCCTGTTTCTTTTCTCTTTTTTTAAAATCTAAAATTCATTTCAAAGTAAAGCAGGACTGACAATGCTGAATTTACTCTTAATTTTTCCCATGAGTTCCTGACACATGTTTTCCCTCTGAAAATATTTTCTCCCTTTATTGAACATAAAGGAAGCTGACATCCAGCAAATCAGCCGTTCAACACTGAAATGACATCAAAGATATTTAGCAGCTAGATTCTGTAGCTCTGCAATTACAACTGCTCCACTTGCAGACAGGCTTCATGTGACTTTCACCTTTTATTGACAACTCACACTCAGCAGTTCTTGTCATGGGAAACAAAGAAAACATTCTCACACTTCCACCACCACTTAGAGCCCTTCAGCCTTTTCACATTTTGTTACAGTGCAGACAAAATTTCCATAGCATTTTCTTGAAATCCTTTGTGTTTACAGACCATCATAAAGTTTTATAAAGTTATAAAATGGATGAGAACAAACAAACAAAAAAAACAACATATGATGTCTTAGTCTTAGGTTGATGAATTGAACAGTGCTGTAAGAGAAATTCTACTTAGGATATTCTTTTATAATCAAATTCTGTATTACACTTCTATTCCACATGACCCCTGAACTGTGTGTGTTCCATTGTCTTCATGTTGCTGTTTGTTTGCTAATTTTTATTAAAGATTATTTTTTATTAGATTAACATTTTTAAAATCATGTTGGCATCCACTTATGTGCTATTTTATGTTTGTCTATCATTTAATATCTCAATCATTTACATTCAAGTTTGTTTGTAACATGACATATTGCAAACATGTTCAAGGGTCATGGATACTTTATAGCAGAACAGAAGGAAATCTGTGAGCTCTGAGATCAGGGTAACACTGCATACTTATCCACACAAGATGCACATATGCCCTACACTCCACCTCTTGTTTTTCTCCCAGTCTGTCATCACTCACAGATTTTTGTCTGCCAACTGTGCCTAGGGAGGACGTATAATGACCTGAACCAGTACCCGGTCTTCCCCTGGGTTCTCACCAACTATGACTCGGAGGAGCTGGACTTGACCCTTCCAGGGAACTTCAGAGATCTCTCCAAGGTATGAGGACCTCTTGGCCATGCAACTTAAAATCTTTTACATAAAATGCTCATTTATTGGTTGGGGATACGCTTATTTAGATTTAAATTGTAAAAATGTTATGTGTCAGAAGACCACTTCACATTCTAAACTTGGAAGTTGGTGGAAGAGTCCTATAAAAATCTTAACAAAAATGAATATTTGATGTCTACATTTTATAAGCTCTGTTGTGCATGGCGACCTTTTGAACTAACACTAATCACTATGTCTCAGTTACTTTCAGTACACGTACATCATGACTTTATCATACGTTTTCAGATGCTAAAGAAAAATCTGCACTGAGACAAAAGAACACTTCTGGAAAAAGATTACAGTTTTGCAACTTTTCTAGCTTGTAAAGAACAACCATTAACATCTAATAAGTGCATAGATGAGACAGTATATGAACTTGAAAGATAAATATACTGCAACAGTACTCATATAAAGTCCACCTTAGCTGTATAATATGGGTCTTATGGTGATGTTGAGTTGACTGAGTCCTGCAGAAACAAAGTATCCCCAAATTATTACACTTTTACCTCAGTGCTACACAGATGTTATGGTTTATTTTTCCAGACAGCTGTATTTGATGTATGCCAGCCATGACAGTTTTCTCTTGTCCGAATAGTTAAATTTTAGACTTTGCTCAAATTAATTATTCAAAAAGTGCTGCCCTTTGACTTTGGCAGTCATTTCGAATTTCTTCTATTGCAGACCATTTTCTGCACATGGCAAAGTCTGGTGTATATTAAGCTGAGACATTTAAATCCCTCCCCAAAGTAAATCACCTCACATAGCTCTTTTGAGGATAAGTTTGGTGTTAACTCTCACTTCAGCAAGCAGCAGGACGGATAAATTGATAGCTGGATAGACCGAAGGATGTGTTGCAGTGAACTCTGACAATTACAAAGCGCATAAATCTGCGTAATAACAGGATCCTTACTAATGCTACCCAGCTACAGGAGCTCAGACACAATGTGGCCAATGCCCCGCAGCCCTGATAAATAAATTTCAACATTTTCTGTAACTGAAGGGGAGAAGGCAGCAGATCACTCTACCACGAACCACGGCCCGGTTTACTGGTTTTCTACCCCCCTTCTGTCTCTATATCTCGCTCTTGCACGCTGCTGCTCACTGACCTGAAAACAGTCGCATTCCTGTCTGAGCGCTCTCACTCACGCCAGTGCTGCCTTATCCCCTCTCGTTTCCCTTGAAGCACCACTGTTCTAGCTTGGAGCCAAGTTTTCCGGTCTCACTTCTCTACAGTTTGCATCAATTATTAGGTTTTCAATCAACATTATCATCAACTTCAAAATAAGAGAAGTAATAACTAAAAAGTTGATCAATGTAACAATCTCAATTTCACCAACCCAGAACGTGTTGAGCTACGTGTTGAGAGTTCTTATCTTGCTGTGGTCAACTCAGCAACTTTCGTCTTTACCTGTTGGGTGTCTCAGGTGGACTGAGAACGCCGCCGCGTGCGTGTGTGTGCGTGTGTGTGTGTGTGTGTGTGTGGATGTGTGTTTGAGGGTGGTTGAGCAGAGCTGAGCCACATGCAACCCAACTGCCCTGGGGAGACAGTTATTTATTGTAATGTATTCCAGTGACATCCTCCCATGCTGTTTACAGGCCTGAGCTGCCTTCATTAGCATGAGTTCACAGCCCATGTCTCCTGACAGTTGTCCTTGGAACCCCGGGGCTTATTCCTCCAAAAGATCACTGATACTATTGCAGAGCAGGACAGAGGCCTGCACTCGTGTCCTCTCTTCTTGGTCTGCTCTTTTGTTCCTTTATGGATTAGTAGTAGTGCTACTGTCTCTGGAGACCTGTTCATTGTATAGTTAGAGCGAGTGTCTTCCTCAGATAGATTTCCAGTTCATGTGCTTTTACTTTAAGAAGGTGATGTCTGTGTTGGCAGTGGTCTGGTACTGTCCTGTTTAATCCACTTAAGTCGAACGAGTTCATTTGCTTAGAAAATCCAGTTCGTTTGGTAAGGCGTGAATGAACTCTGATGTGGACCAAAATAGCGAACTTTGGTCCGCCTACAAACGGAGGTCACTACAATCTGATGCCACTCAACTTTTGTGAAGAAGGAAGTTGCGCTCAGTGTTTTCTTCAGAAGTTTTCATGTTGTTTCCTTCAGTGGTTCTTGATGCAACTCCACTACAGGCGGGAGTTTGGTTGGTTTGACACAGTGCAGTGTGAAAGCGTACAGCACCAGCTGAAGATGTAACAAATGTAGCATTCCTGCTCCCCAGTTGATCAGGATCTCCCATACCAGTACCACTAAGTCTAGCAGTACTGTTTCAAATGCTTATGTCCAGTTGTCTAGGGGTCTAAAACATCAATACCTGTCTTACATTTGTAGAAGTCCTCAACACACCTGAATGAAATTTCTAAATTGTTATTAGTTTTACTAATGACTTAATCATTTGATTCAGGTGTGCTGAAGCAAATAGACGTTGAAAAATTGCTGGAAGCTGACTTTCAAACATGAGAGTTTTACAGCACTTACTTCAGCCATTCTGCTTCTTATAGAAGCCCTGAGCTCATATAATTACTGGAGCAGTATTTAATCAGCAGGCAGACAAAAATCTGGGTAAAGATATCCTTATACTAAAAGTCTAAGACGAACACAAAAAAAAAATGTCTGAACAATATTTTCACAACTTTATCAACAGAGGTTAACATTTTGTAACAATTTAATTAATATTCACCACTCACACAACTTGGTTTTATATAATACACATATTTATTTTATTTTATTTAGTTTTTTTTTTTTTGTGTGTGTTGTGTCTTGTCGTCTACTTGGATTGCAGTTTTTAAACGTTAAAGTAAACATTCACCCTGTAAGGATTTTGCAGTCAGAACATAAATGCTGAAGAGATTAGCACGTGCATATGTTTTTGCTTTTTGATTTACCACACGGTTGACAACTGAAGCAGCCCATGTCATCTACTGACTCTTTATAACGCAACACGTTTACAATCAAATCTCACGCTAGAGTTGCACATTGCACACTTTCCCACAGATTACTCATACCTGGAAGGTGCTTCTCACTTGTGATTTATTGATCCCTGGGCGGACACCGTTGTTTAAGCTGCTCCAGGTTTGCCTCTCTAAATGGTATCCTCCCAAACCTGTACGCACCCACAATTACCTGCTGGTTGGGCATTCAGTGAGCTGTAAACAGTGATATTGAACATTTCATCGCTGTGCCTCGAGGCCAAACTTCTGCATACTTGTATGTCAGAAATATTTACGCAGTCAAGTGTGTCATTTGATTCTAATGATTATTTCTTGATGGAGTGACAGGTCTATGATAGATGAAGAGAAGTTTCCTCATAGTTGTTAAATGGTGCGATGAAGATTTAATTGCAAAAGAAAGCAGAAAGAAGCAGATGTCGTTTAACTCTGCTTTTTCTCACCCTCACTACAGTTCGAGGTATGCATATAATTTTAAAAAAGAATTTTAAAATATAGTCATATAAATAGCTCAGAAGTTTGCATCCCTGAACCAGTGCACTAAAGTTAAAAATATCAATTTTCACCCAAATTGTATTTTTAAATTTCAGCCACCGGAAGGGAAACTTGGCTGCCCCAAATCGCCCTTTTCTGCACTTTATTCCCCACAACAGATTCTTATTCCTTCTCACTTTCATTCCAGCCAGGCTGTTTGTGAGCACATCTGCTTTATCTTGATTTGGAGCAACTTTATTGCATTAGACTGGAGCTCCATGCTGTGCTGCTTCTGACAACGGAAGCAAAAATGACTGTGACTTGCCCTGACAGAGCACCATAGCAACATACAGTAATGTAATTTGTTTTGAAATATAAAATGCAATATGCTTCTCCTTGGGAGGTGGCTTGGATATAAGCAAACAAAAGGAGACACGTTCTTCACGTTCACTCACCAACAGCCACACTCGTTTCCAGTAGCCTTGGAGAGCAACACCAGCGCTGATCCTAATTGGATGTGAAGCCAGTCAAAGTTTTGATCATACTTTGCTTAGTTCTGTTGATGTGTTTCAGTGGGTCAGGTGTTATACAAGAAATGAACTCCGAAAGAAAAGTAAGTGTGGAACTGTCTGATGCAGTTGTTCTCATTGTCTCATAACTATGATCAGTGCAGGGAAAGGGAACAAGGCGCTTTTTCTTTGCTGCAGAGAGCTAACAGAGCCTGTACTAAACTTATCAACAGATGGTGAATATGACAGCATTAAAAGGACTAAAGTACCACTGACGTGCTTTTGTTATGTTATAAATGTTTGCTTTTATTTGATATGAAATCCCAATCATGCATTCTCCTCCTAAAAGTTATATATAGGTCTCCTCATTTGAGCTTTTTTTTTTTGTCATTGATGCAAAGTGTAACTTTAGAGGTATTTATTTGACTATTAAGTAAGAAGTGACATTCACCTGACCAATGAAGCACCCAGACCATGTTGACGGTGTGCAGTATTTATAATAGCCACAAAGTAGCATTTCAGAAACAACAATTTAGGCTCCTTCTTATGTAAAGCTTCCATGTTTCTGTGGCCCAATGCATTATCTGAGCTAGCATAGTGCTGAAATATACATTTTCTTGTAGCTACACTCAGTGAAAGATTACCTTTTTTTTTTACTTGGAAATGTCAAGTCACATAAAATATTTTGATGAAATCATGTTTCTTAAATTATTGTTTTTTTATTAAACAGAGGTCACAGTTCACCATTGTGCTTTCTATAAGATAACAATGACAAAATAAAATAAAATGAACAAGCCTTTTGACATGATGTACAATAATTAAGTCTTTATGTTTATGAGGTTCGAGACATTTAGGTTTAGCCACCTTATTTTTTGAGGTGGTGTTGTAGGATTGATAATGGAGGTCACTGCAAATGAGTTTGTTTCGAAGGCTAATTGACCTATATAAACAGAGCTATATATACGTCATTCATTCATTTAATTAAATTTTATTGAGGTTGCAGGACAATGGCTCTCAAAGACTGAAGTTGTAAACCTCTGATCAAGCATATTTGCCATCTGTAGCAATGGAGATAACCAAAAACCTAAATATGCTAGTACATTTAATCAATGACCATTTCTCTAGGTCATCCCCAAAACTTTTGAAAGATGAAGTGTGTTACATCTTTAAGGTGTAAAAGTTGATGATCTGCTTTTCAAGAGACCAACTGTTTACATGGTGGCCCAGAGGTCCAGCTCTTAACTCATGCAAAGCATGTTGGTTTTTAGTAATAGGGCAAATTCACTGCTTGTGAATAAACCCAAGAATCACTAAAAACAAGTTTATGCTCATCGTTTTTAGCCTCATGATTGCCATCACTTGCTAAAACTCTTCAGGCCCCATCAGTCAGGGGTATGCTCTGTTGTTTTCTGTAAATGTCTTTGCTTGCCAAAAACAAGTTTTGATATGACAAATACAACGGTTTTTGCTTTTGTTTTTTTGTTTGTTTTGTTTTGTTTTAACACAGGTCACGCACAGGTAATGCTTCTTATTACAGCTATGCTAACACAGCAGAACAACTTGGGAACACTGTAAGCATATTTTTGTCTCATTGATTTACAGCCAAACACTGAATTAATAGAAAACACTTTGTCAACTTAATTGTTTTTGGATCTCTTCTGTGTAACTTGGAGCTTCTTGAAAATGTGTGTGTGGTTTGCTCTGTAAGAACACACACACAGCAAAATTCAAGGTCACGTTTTGTATATTTTATTTTACAAAAACATATATTCATTCACTGTATGGCACTTTTAGCAGTAGACATCCAGTTAAATATTTAAGACGATAAACATCAGAACAAACTACTTGACTTGACAAGATTAGTACTGATACAAAGTAGTACTAGCAGAGAACGTTTTCACCTTTGTTTTCCTTGTTTCAAATGTATTTCATTGACTTTTTTTTTGCATTGCTCTAAACTACATTAGTCAAACTAGCAGTGGTTTGATGGAGTGTGTGACGTCTCGTGTCTCACACTCCAATCCATCTGGGCCAAGACGTCACATGCAAGGCTATTACCACCCCATAAATCTATGCAGATCTCAATAAACTTCTCCTTCAGTCTTCTCGGTTGTGCTAACACTGATGTGGTTTGCCATTAAACTTAAAGGAAGAATGAAAACGTCTCCATTTAGTTAGGACTTTTTTCTTTCTTTCTTTTTTTTTCTCCTGAGGAATGTGCTGTGTTCCACACAAAGATGTGACTGCAGAGATGCTTTGTCTGAGTTTGACAGAGATTTCCATTTGGATAAAGATTAGCTGCAGTTTTAATAATTCCAGGAAATTGCTTTCGTTTTACAATTTGGTCTCAAAATGTTTATAGTTGCAGTTTATTCCATTTCTTCTTAACCTGCTTTAAGGCAGAAAAAACAGTCATTGATTACATTACCAGTCTTCCTCCCCCTTTGTCACTGATTCAGTAGTACTGAGTATATTAATATTGACTGCCTATATGCCTCCAAGGCTTTTATATTGGATGTTGTGATTGAAAGCGCAGGAAAAGCAATTTATTCACCACTAAATGTGGGTTTAATGGGAGTCATTTTGTTGCATTAAGAACTCATGGAGATGAAAGGCCGAGTGGTGGTGTCGCAATAATACTTAGGATATTATAGAGGAGTTGGTTTAATTATTAACCAAACTATCAAAGCTTCTAACAGTGAGGTAAGTGTATTAAGGGTGAATGCATTTAGGAACATATTTTGTTTTTATATCTTCATAATTATGTGCTTGCGGACATTTACACCTGCATGTTCTTTTCCATAAATTGTAGTGTTTTATTAGTGACATCATGGCTGTTCTCAAGTTTGTGAATGCTGATATTCATTCAGATCCCGATCTGCAGTATCTCTCCTTGTGTGTTAAGACCTGCTAACTTCCATCAGGACTGCAAAATAATAGAAAGCGTCTCTCAACACAGCAGTAACAGTAAAATTTCTGTAATCTTGGCTTGAAAATGTTTTTGGATACATTTGCTCTGACCTGCATGAATTAAAAACATTTTAGCAGGGAGAGTTTCTGTTCCTTTCTTGATCCTCACTATGCCATCCTCTGCCCTTTTGCTGTTCTACCCTTTAATTTTTGACAGAATTTAGGACAACAGGACCTTTTAAACGACCAGGAAAATAAATGTGGTTTGACATAAAAAGTCCCACAAATTGAAGCTCCATTTGTGCTTTAAGCTTTCCAGCAACCTGAGCTTGTTTTATTTCTGTTCACCACTTTGTATCTGTAGTCCATATTTAAATTTTTTTAGGTATATTTTTACAGTAATTTATACTGTAAAGTTGTTGGTATTTTTTCTGGCTGGTAAATCAAATTTGTGTCATTTTTGTGAAAATGAGGCCAATGCTGCTTTGTATTTTTCACAGCATCTTGTAAAGGTTTTTACCGGTTACATCTAAGAGAAGTTGGTTGCAGCGCGTTGAAGTTGAAGAAAACTTTTACATCGTGACTTGTACTCAAAGTTAGGCCATTTGAAAGTCATGTTTAATTTTCCTTTCACTGCACAATTTCATGCTAATTTGTGTTAATCTATCACACAAAGTCTGAATAAAAATTCATAGAGGTTATTAGTTGTAATGTGACAAAAATGTGAAGATGTTCTGAATTCTTTTGCAAGGCAGTATGCTGTGTGCTTGGATTTACTGACCTAGAAAGGTGACTACTCACCAAATACCCAAGCAAGCATTCCTGTCACTGGTATTTTTTCATTATGGGATTTTCAGAACAGGTTTATTCTCGAAGGAAGCAATGATATGCAAAGCAAAATGCACATATTTTGCAGTTTCACATAAGTTGAGGGGTTTTTTTTTCTTCCCTCCCTCAGAGAAACTTTAGTTACCGTAATTTTAACTCTGGACGAGAATGCAGTGAGAACGAATTACCTACTTCCGCTGACATTTACTAACATGATTTACAGTAAATTGTAAAAGGAACATGACACACAAATAGAGACTTTGTTTTCTGAGCTAAAAAATATTAAGGAATTTTAACTTTTATTATTAAATAATGTTTGAATGAAATTTTTTTTAAAGAAGCAGGAAAGGATTTATCCTTTATTTATGTAACCTGTAAGCTAATTAGAGAATGCACAGATGTACTGTTTCAAATAATCAGTCATATTCAGCAGATTATTTTTTTTTTAAAGTGTAAGAAAGTCCTTCAGGGTGGAAATATTGGTAAACTTAAATTAAGTAACCACAACTGCCAGAACTAAGCTTTTCTCTTTCTTTTTTTTCCAGCCTGTTGGCGCATTGAATCCAAAGCGTGCAGCATTTTACTCTGAACGCTTTGAGTCGGGAGAAGAAGACCAGACACCTCCCTATCATTACGACTCCCACTACTCCACTGCTGCCACCACTCTGCATTGGCTCATCAGAATAGTGAGTATGATCATTCCTTTTGCCGCCCTCCATTCCTGTTATTATTCTAATCGGAGAATTAGTCAAGTATGTGAATAGGAGTGAAGTCAAACCAGCGCCTCAGACAGATTTTCGTTTCATTTTGTTTTGTGTGTGCAGTGGTTGATTGTCACTTGTCAGACTTGATGATGCTGTTACTTTGAGGTCTGTCGGCTTCTGCACAGGACGCAGCTCAACATTTCAATTTGATTGGGGCTGAGTTGGACCAATGGCGCTCAGAAAACACATTTCACAGGCCAGTAAACCGGCATATGTGAACTAAATAAAGAGTGGCTGGGTAATGATTTACAGGGGCTGCTGTGACAGGTTTATGTGTTTCAGGCAACCCAGTGAGCGCTGGAGACATGTCCATCAAGGTTACTGAGCACTGTCCTCATTTACTGAGGAAGAGGAGCAGGAGGCACCTCACCTCCAGTATGGTTCCTATAAAATAGGCCTTTATAACCCACAGAGCTTCTTTGGAGCACTTTACACATGGCTTTGGAAAGTTTACAAAACTGGAACAGTTTTATGGAGAAAGTGCGGTTTAGCTATCCAATGGCCATTATTACTACAAAAGAGCTAATGAACTGAGGGAGTTTCCCTGAAATAAGCTGGAAAGGTTCCAGCGGTCTGTTCTCTCAAACAGCCAATAGTCGAGATCAGGCTCTCTGAAATCCAAACTTTATTATTTGCTGCTCTCAGAAAGATCACAATAATTCTTTTTCTTCAGGTTTTAATACATTGAATTATTTCAGATCTATTTTCTATTGTTCAGCTGGAATAAATAACAAGAAAAACTAATGTAGATATTCTGAACAAGTGGGCAATTGCCTGTTTTGAAAAATTACGTTTCTTTTTCAGCAAGCATATCATGCCATGGTAGTCAACATGTCAAAAAAAAGTGGGGAAAACTATCATCTTTTTTCCATTTGAGCTTCAATTGAATTGATGTCTCATTTTTGTTCTCTGTAGGAGCCCTTCACCACGTTCTTCCTCGGTGCCAACGATAACAAATTCGACCATCCTGATCGCACGTTTTCTGCCATCACACGCTCTTGGAGAAACTGTCAAAGAGACACGTCGGATGTAAAAGTGAGAAATATAACAGTGCCGGGTGTATGCTTTGCCCTTGCAACTGTAGAACCATCATGTGTTTGTGTTTGTGTATTGACGTGGTTCAGTGGTTTGGCTGTGAGACAAAAGTTCAACCCTGAAAATAACAAAACGATGTAGCAATACTTTGTTTTCTATATCTGCTGTTAGAATGCGTGCAGAATTACACAAAACCTGCTTTCCTTCCTCAGTAAAGCTCTCAAGACTGTAAAAATAAATAACATCCCATTAATTATAAATGTCTTACCTAAACAAAAAGAAATCGCAACCCCGCAGTGTGCACATACTCTATGCATGTTTGATTTATCTCATGCAAAAAGCAAACTGTTTCAGAGGTAGACTGTTCTTGAACAAAGGCTGAATCTGAAAGGAAAACAAAGCCCTCTCTCTCTCTCTCTACAGATTCTCTGTGCACACACTGAAAAACGCTGAACCCTGCTGATTTGCCTCCATTTTGCCCACTGCATAACACACAGCAGGGATACGCACTGACCTCAAAGTGTCATATATTTCTAGCACACCCTGCGTAGGATAGTGTTGCCTCAGGCAATTAATAAAGCATTAATGACAAAAGCTATTTAAAATGTAGTCTTTTATGTACAGACAGGGCTTTTACTTGCTGGGATCAGGGGGAGAACCAGCAATCCATGTGAGGAAGAGGCATAACACTGCAAGCCGCTGAACGACTTGATAGTCAAACGCCACCCTGTTAACAAACACAGTCTACTTTTGGCCACTTGCACATCTGCATGCATTTGTTTTTACACACGTAAGATGGTTGCCAAACTAATAGAGGCATTGTACTATGAAGGACAGTGCAGTATTCCTAAAAGGGTTTCATAATTTAATAGAAAAGCGGAAATATTACACAAGAGCTACTTAGTTTGGGTTACTCATGGTTCCTAGCATCGGCAAGCTGCAGGAAATGGCACAATGTTAGCTTCTTGTTAGCCCGGTATTCAAGGAAGTTCAGGACCACAGCCTGTCGCAAATAGATAAAACCTGGGAATACCTAGGAGCTCCTCTAAATAAATGGTTGTATCTACTTATTTCAACAGCTCAAGGTGTTGAATTGGACATGTTAAGTAGCATTGCAGCTATGTACATTAGCTCTCCAAAAAGCATTTAAAAATATATATTTTACATAAGATCTACGACAAAATCCAACAGTAGCTAATTTTTAATTTTTTCACAAATTATTTGCAGTTGCATTCTTAACGAAAAAAAAACAAAAAAAAAACACCCTCAATATATTTTACAAGCTATGCCAACACATAGTATAAAAAAGAAAACAATTGTTTTAATTTCTTTAAGATAACAATCTGAAAAGTGTGTCATGCGTTTGTATTCACCCCTTTGAGGAAGTTTAAAGCAGGCATAGTGTGTGTGACACAACTGCAAAACCACCAATACATATAGATGTACCTGAACTACCACAAGCTTGGCAAGAAGAGCGTTATTTAAAGATCATCAAGGAGGCCCATTTAAATTCTAAAGCAGCTGCAAAAACACACATTTCAGATAAGAAAATCTGTTACGGAGATAACTTACAATTATGTGCTACTTTTAAAATAAAATGCATTTTGTAGATTTA
Source organism: Poecilia formosa (assembly GCF_000485575.1). NCBI lineage: Eukaryota > Metazoa > Chordata > Actinopteri > Cyprinodontiformes > Poeciliidae > Poecilia > Poecilia formosa. The sequence goes on along the minus strand of NW_006800167.1, from coordinate 845,453 downwards.
ATGTGGGAAAAGTTCAATGCTAGTTACAGTATTTTATGCTTATGGATATATATAAAAAGAGCATCACCAATGATACAGCCCGATACAAAATTACCCGTAAAATTGGATACAAATCCACCAAAGTGGGAAAGAAACAAAAGTAGTTGGCTTACAGGGTTAAGGTCAGTCTGGCTCAGACCACTGAGCAGTCCATTGGGCCTCTGATTTAAAGGGAGCTTGTTTTTAGCGGGGTCTCTCTTTCATTAACCCCAGCCTCCTCCTGTAGTAATGATGACAAGGCCAAGGGAGGCTGAGCTCCTGATGGGGATGACCCCTTAAAGGAGCAAGTCAAATGGAAACACCCCTGAAAAAAGAACCTCTCCTTCCTGAAAACACTGCAATTTATGTAAATTCTCTTCCATACCTTTCATTTATGTCTCTATGAACACGCAGTCAAGTTATGCGTGTTGACAAAGAGAGATATAGACTTTTCTTTAAAGTAGCGGGGACAAATCCACACACACGGAAACACACACACAAACTGCCAGTGTGTTGTCTGAAGGTATCCAGCAGCACTCTCCTGGTGACAGATTTTGACAAACATGTCATTAAGGTGACACAGTGTAAAGCAATGTAGGCTTGAGTGATTGACTTGTTAGCCCATTACAATGCTGTTGCAGAATTAATGGCTACCATGGGAGGGTGGCTTGAAAGCAGAGCTGGCAGTTTTAACAGCTTGGCAGTGAGTTACAGCAGCAAGTTTACAACCAAAAAAAAAAAAAAAGCGGAGGGAAAGTGTGCTTATGTGTATGTGGACGAAAAGAAGGAAACGCAGATTATGTTTTTTTTGTTGTTTTTTTTTACTTCTTTTCCTGTCATGTGCAGAGGGTGAAATTTGACCAACAGCAGACCAGTAGTCTTATTGGCCTGTACCATGTCATGGCAACTCACTCTCTGAAAACCAAATGATTTATGGGCACCTAAAAGCTCTAAGCAGTAAGTTTCCCATAGGCAGGATTAAAGTCTTTATTACCACTGAATCTGACAAATGCTGCTTTTATAAAATAAAGAAAATTAGAGGAGCTAAGGTACTGACTTGATAATCTCAGTCTGAGAGAAAGACAATTATTCTTAAACTTTTCTATGCGACTAATGAGAACAGGGTGAAAGACCTACATTCCTAGAGTGCTTATGTCTGACTGTGCAAAGGCTCTACTCCTTTATCCCTTCTTAGATCAAGAAGGTAAAGGATCAAAATGGAGGATGCATAAGTGCTGTCTCCTTTATTTCTTATATTTTAATTAACCTTTCCTGAACAGTCGGTCTATTTAAACTGCATTCGGTTTTAACCATGCTGCAGTATTAAAATTGTTAATATATGTTTAGTCATGAAATTTTTAATTAAAGACAGTATTCATACTACTTAAACTTGTAATGCATAATTGTGGAGTGGCAGGAAAATAATGTATGTTTTTCAATTTTATTTCATAAATGAGTACTTGGGAAAAAATTGGCATTCATCTATATTTAGTTCCCTTTACTCTGGCATCCATAGATCAAATTCAGTGTTACCATTATCTTCAAAAGTCAGCTAATTGGTGAACTGAGTAGACATATCTGTAGTATAATGTCAGTATAACTATCCTGTGAGTACCAATAACCAAAACCTTTGGCATAAGGGGCAAAATTCAATTCATTGAAATTTGGAAAAATGTTGGAGAGCTTCACAACTAACAAGATATAACTATCCATCTGACAGACCAGCTGGAGGAGCATTAATCTCAGAAACAAGCGACCCTTGGTAAATCTGAAGGAGCTGCAGAAATTCATGGCTCAGATGGGAGAACCTGTCAACAGGACAATTTGATGTTGTGCATTCCTTAAATTTGTCACTAGTGATATAAAGGAAAGAAGAAAGTCATAAGACTTATTGTTGCGTATTGACTCAAGCTATGTATGGGACTTTGCTAACATATGGAAGAAGATTCTCTGGTTTTGTGAGACCAAGCTTGTCCTTTTTGTGCATACAAAAAAAAAAAAACATGTGACAGAAATTCTAACTAACTATTACAGCTAACTGACCATCCCCATGGCAAAACACAGTGTGGGTAGCATCATGCATTATGACAGCCTTTCTTCAGCTGGCTAGGACTGATAAAAATTTAGATGGAGCCAAATACGGCAATGCTGGAAGAAAACCTGTGAGAGGTTGCCACACAATACTAAATGTGGTGGAGTTTTACATTACAAAAGGAAAATGTCCCTAAAATATCCAGAGTTGCAATGTTATGGTTTAGATCAAAATATATTTATGTAATTTTAATGGGGGATCTGTGTCAAGAGGGGAAAACCGATGTTCACAGATGGTTCCATCCAATCTGACTAAAGTAGAACTGTTTTGCAGAGAAGAATGAACAAAAGTTTCGGCCTCTGAATTTACAAAGATGTAAGAGACATAACAAAAAAGACATGCGGATGTAATAGCAGCGAAGGGCGGTTCTTCCATGTATAATAACCATTTATCAATTTTCTTCCACTTCATATTTATTCATCGACTTGTGTTGGTTTATCACATAAAATACAAATGAAACCTACAAATGTTTGTGGTCACATTGAGAAAAATGTGCCAAAAAACCCCCAAATGGGGTATGAATTTTCCAAGAAACTGTCAAACATATGGGATTTGCCCTTGTTTAAGTACAACAGAAAATCCTGTTGGGAAGCGTGTTGTCTCAAAGCTCAGGTCAATATTTGCTCTCCCCTTGAGTGTAAATCACACTCGGCTTTACATTAAGAGCTCTTTTACCAAGCTCACTTCCCCTCCACAGCAGGGTCCTGACCCCATCACAAGAACCTAGAGACTAGAGAGAAAAACCCAACTCAGTTCCAGTTTCATTTAACACACCTAACACCTCTGCCTGGAATAACTGGACTAGCGCCACTCGAAGACCCTCCCATGGCCTGCTGTTCAGTTTGTTTGTGTTACCTTTCCCCTTGAATTTTCACTTCATCTCAGTGAAATTGTTTATGTTGTTTTTTTTTCTTCCTTTTTCCACCTTTATATCCACAGACATATTTGTTTTCAGGCCTTCAGAATCACCCGTGGTAATATCATATGAACATTTCTCTTCTTTAGGAATTGATTCCCGAGTTCTACTATCTCCCAGAGATGTTTGTTAACAGCAATGGCTACCATTTAGGAATGAGGGAGGATGGAAACATGATCTGTGATGTGGACTTGCCAGCCTGGGCCAAGAAGCCTGAAGACTTTGTTCGGATAAACAGGATGGTAAGCATTATGAGGATTGCCTGTTTAAACTCCATAGGCGTTTACACACAGGAACAAAATGAGGTCTTCACCATATAGAAAAAAATGAACTTGTTAATATTGCACTTAGCAAAATAATTTTTATACTGTCTCATTCCTTTCAGTGAAGTACATTTACTCCCTGCGTAGGAAACTATTTACCTTTCTTGGTGAATATTGAATAATTTAAGTGATTTAAAATGATTTCATTTTGGTTTTTGTAACGTTGAACTTACATTTAATTCATAAGTATAATGCACGTAACTTTATTGGTTTGCTTTAGAATTAGTGTTTGTGAGTTGTTACACTATTTGCATTGCATTGCTCGAAAAATTTAATATAGCGTCTGTTTCCTGATCCATACTTATCTGTTAGTGTTCAATTTAACAATTTTACAATATATTCTATAATAATTAATACTCAATTGTTACCCTCTAACGTTTACTTATAATGTCTTGTCCAAATTGTGGATTATTAAACTCCTTACTCAGTACTATCTCTCCACCCTGAGTTCCTACAATGTCACTAGAGGAGAGGGCTAAGAGCAATTTTATCTTATAATGCTACCCTTTATGAAGCTGGGCCCCATGACTTGGGAGGGGTCAAAGGTCTTTATGTCTGAGAGTGTGTGTTTAAACACAGCCCACAGCATGGGACTCCCAACTTCCAACAGGTTTCAGGTATACAGCACCAAAACAGCAAATCAGGGTCATTTGTTACCATCAGATAAACTCAGTTTTTCCTTTAGTCTCAAATGACTTGGTGCAGAAACTCAGCAAGTCTGCTTTCTGCATTCACACAAAAACTACACACAAAGGCCACTTGATAAATAGCTTGATATACACTGCAGAACTAAGGGATTTTGGTCGCAAATGACTCTGTATACAAATATGAACAATCCTACTATTGGGTCAGCAAAGGTGAACAAAATGTCCTATTGTCCTTTTACGGCTTTGTGAAAAAGGCAACTAATATTACAAATAGAAATCTGATTCCCACTGTTTAATATTTAAAGTCTTTTCATAGCATGTAGCGCGCTCATGTTTAACAAGCCAAACAACTGTGACTACTTTGTGCCAAAGGTGGAGCAAGGCAGCAAAAATGTACCTTATATTCCCAGTAAAAGATTTTAATATGCCTCTGCTTTCTAATTTAGGCATAATGACCGACTTCCTCTATAAACGCAGGGCAACTTCTGCAACACAGCTGGGCAGAAACAATATACCCTGAGGTTAGGGGCCGCAGTGTTTTTGGACCTGAAGTAGAAGGACGCCATGGGAACACTCTTGACCTTTTCAGCAAGAGTGGCAGAGTTTGGCTGGTCTTATGCAGGTGACCTTTCCCCAAGCTCAACCCGCGCTGCCTGGTTGTGCTCCATCAGGCGCGTACACCAGCGGAGTGGGGGGGGGGGTACAGAGGAACGGGGAAAAATGAAAAATTGTTAATGGCATGTCCGCATCACCTAAACAGAAAAGGCGGTTGAATGGAAGAGAAAGGAACGGCTGCAGTGGAAATGTTGTCATGTTGATGGGATAAACATGCCTGACGTTACCTTGGATTTTTAAACTGTTCAAAAGAATCGTAGTGCAGTTCTTCTATTTTTGCTTTCTTTTGTTCTTTTTTCCCCAACGTTTACTTCCTCTTTTATTTCCTCTTCTGTCGGTGAATCTTCTGGACTTGCATCCCTTTATCTCCATCTCTTTTTTTTCTTCCCTCCTTTCTCTGTTTCTTTTTTCTCCCTCCCTTCCTCCTCCTCCTCCCACTTCCCATCTTTGCATGTGCCACTTTCAATTGTCGTGATATGCCCTGTGGCAAACTCTGCCTCTGTGAGCTTGAGCAGGCTTTGTTGGTAATGGCTGTTATTCCTGACGTGAGGGGAGGAGTGTAAATTTCTCTTGCAAAGCTTCACCTCTGCCTGCATGGGAATTATGTTGTAGGACGCTGTGGAACAATGCTCCGACCCCCATTGCATGTTTTCTATAGGTGCTGTAGATTTGTAATGAGCTTTCTTAAAATTATACCCAGCGTCTCTCTCCAGTCCTAGAAATCTAGCTTGTTTTTCCACTAAAGCAATTATTCTTCCCTTTTTTTTATTAATCTGCAGTTAGTTTTAAAGTGTGTTTGATCTTGGTATTAATAAGGGCATTTCTTTGTCTCCACAAAGAGACTGTGGTAAGTGTAGAGATAAGGGAAGTTTGTCCTTTGTTAGATCGTTAAATTAAGTCAAACGTCTCCATTTAACCTATAATAAAACGGCAGTTATTTTTCTGTGGCCTAATGGTACAGTTGGACTCTGAACTGCAAGTTAAATCCATAACATTTCCCTCTAGAAAATGTGCTTTAAATTGTTTTGTTACTGTCTATTTCTCAGAGACAATAATATATTCATGTCTTTTGGGAAATCATTCCGAAGAAGTTGAATTTCTTCAAATTCTGTTTCTTTCTGTATTTTTTGTTTTGTACAGATGAATGAAAAAACACACTTCTACCCTTGTTGCTTTGTCTGAGCAGCAGCTCCACAGTCTATTTAGATCACAACGATGAGCCGGAACAATAAGAAAAAATAACTCCTGAAAAGAGATATGATAGCTTCTCTCAACTAAGTTAATTATTGATCCTTAGTCTTACTCTTCCACAAAGCCTTTTTTGAGTTCACAGTGATTATCCCCCTTACTGTAGAGTTGCAAAACTGAAGGACTGAAAGCAGCAACAGGAGCAAAAGATTTCTCCATTTCTTTTTGGTATTTCCATAAAGATGCTTTAAGAGGCTTGTCACAGTTTTCATTTTCATAATTTGCTATTCTGCTCCTTTTCTGTTAAGATTGAGGATGCTGTGTAAAGTTAGCTCAAACGGTGCTTTCCCAAATGATTCCTTTCTTTGTTTTCCTTCGTCCTCTTGGTGCCAGTTTGTTTTGGCCATGGTTGCTAAATCTCACTAAGTCAGTGAGGCACCTAAGATGACGTATTTCATCCCACTGGCTCATTTCCTTATACAGAGTATGCACTGTATGAGTGAAAAGCGGATTTGTGAATATGATGCATTTTGCTGGTTGCAGCTCCTTGCAAAATTCTTCATTCTCCTTTAACTTATTGGATTTTTTTTTTTAAATATAAAACCCTCAAAACACTCAACGTATTTTATTTAACAGACCAACATAACAAACTGAACATGAATGTGAATGAAAGGAAAAGTTCATGTAGTTTTCCATTTTTATTTTTTTTTGTTTTACAATGAAACTTGCATTCCTGAGGGGATGGATACTTGATGCAAGCACCTTCTGCTGCATTTCCAGGTGTGTGCCTTTTTGGATGTGTTTGCTCCAAGTTAGCACACACAGACCAGCAGCTTGAAGGCCAGTTTTCTTCTCCAATTAGCACAAATTCACTTAGACTGGATAGAGAGCAACTGAGAGCAAACGTTTTCAAATCTTGCCACAAATTCTCAGTTGACTTAGGCGTGGACATTGAAGTTATCCTTTTAGCACTTTTAACCATTCTGTTTGAACTATGATTATATGTTTAGGGCTGTTGACATTCTTACAAGTAAAGCTCTTCTAAACTCCCTGCCCTGCTGAAAATAAGCAAACCAAAAGCATGACGCTGCCAACGCCGTGTTTAGACTGTAGGTTTGGTACATTCAGGATGAAGTGAAGGGTGCTATCTCTAATAGCATCCACGTTCTTCAGAATTTTACATTTAAAAAATACTAATTTTTACATCAGAATTTTGTGCTATTTTTTTGTTGGGCTATAGCATATGATATCCATAAACTACATTGAAATTTAAAAGAAATAGGAGAAGGCTTAAGTGGTGTGAATGTAACATAACGAATGTCTGCCCCATCAGACAGGCTGCATTACGTTTTCACCCAACCTTTTTGCTTCATAGCATTGTTTGAAATGTCTGTGACTAGGATTTAATGTTCTGCTTGGTCATCATTGTGCAATATCAAATCGTCACCTTACTAAGTCACAAAAAATGATTTTGGCAAAGAAAACAAGAAAAAATAAACATTTTTTGGGGTGGTGATGTTGCAACAAGATAAATTTGCCCAAAAACATGACTTTTGGCAAAAAAAAAAAAAAGAAGTTCTCAGACCATTATTTCAGGAATTATCTCCACTCTGTGTTTTAAGTTGAGTTTGCCTTGTGACTTTTGCCTCCAGTGCTTTGTGTTCCTGGGGTGCCTCTCACCTCTAATTGCCCTGTGCTCCTCTGACAGGCCCTGGAAAGCGAGTTTGTGTCATGTCAGCTGCATCAGTGGATTGACCTTATTTTCGGCTACAAGCAGCGAGGGCCAGAAGCAGTGCGTGCCCTCAACGTATTTCACCACCTGACTTATGAGGGCTCCGTCAGCTTGGACAGTATTGCTGACCCTTTGCTCAGAGAGGTAACGCTCGCGGAGACAAACACACACACACACACATACGTATTCTCACGGTGATGAAGCCACCTACTCTCTTACTCACCATGCATGCAACTTCCTGTGTGTATTTGTCCAGACATGCCTTGCAGTTCCTGGAGCGTTCATACCGTTGCATCTGTCAGTCAATTAATATGTGATGCAAGTCTAACCCGTAGGATAATCTGTCAGGGTTGCTGATTCTGCATGTTTACTACAAGATTGAAGTCATTTTTGTTGACATGAGATTTTAACTCTGCTGTTCCGTGAAGTCGTTTTCTTTGAATATCATTTCAAGTACATTTTTGACCTTGTTAACGTCATATTTCAACGGTCTATTTTGGAATGTGCCGAACGTCGCTTTTCCTAATCAGGTCAAAATATCTGTCTGAGCTCTCTGATCAGTCACAAGCAGTCACTCAATGAATAGATACATGACATAATCCTCTTATTTTAACAAATTAACTCAGTGACTATTAGGTGGATTGTTCCGTTTGCATAATTGCAAAGGGAAAGGGGACCAAAGACTGCAGCAGCTGGCATGCATTGTGGCACTTTCCAGTGTGAGCTCTCCTCTCCCTGTGATATTCACCATCTGCTGTCTGCAAAACAACTCATTTATATACTGTCACTTTCAGGGGCGCCTTTATTTATCAAGTGACCACTATGCAAATCACCTGCAGAAGATTTGGCTCATCTAATTACCAAACCATATCGTGAAAGGTTTGGTTTGTGTTATTTCAGGAAATAGTTTTGACGATGCCTTGTTTATTTTCCTTCAGACTGGAAGGTTTTTAGCTGTCTTCTGCTGTCACAGTTGTTACTTTGAGGGGTGACAGTACTCTTAGTTAGTCTCACATTAGGAAGTCAGATATTTAGAGTCCCTAATTATGCTCAAATAGCTGAAAGTGTGAGATCTGAATTTAATTGTGCCAGAAACTGGATCGTCTAAATTATGTTTTTTTTTTTTTTTTAATATGATGAGCACTAATTAAGACAAACTGTCCAGCAGGTTTTGTAATTCATTATATTTCATATTTTATGTCATCATTTTTATTTTTACTTTTCTTTGTCCTTGAAATTAAAAACCTATGTCAGATATTATATAGAAAAACAATTATTTAAAAGAAAAGAAAAAAAAAAATATTGTTAATTAGTTAGTTAGGTGGCCTTGAGTTGTAATATTGACAACAAAATAAAATGACACAAAAACATGCGTATCAAAAATACGTTTTGATGGGAACAACAAAGATTTATATACACTAATAAAAAATGTTTTCCAGAAATATTGCTCTATTTCTATATTCTATATTATATGTTAGTTTGAGTTTGCAGTAAGTTTTTGTACGGACCCAGTTCATTTGTGAATCTAATGTAGTGTTTAAATGTCGGTTTTTTGAAACACACAACATTTATTACCTTAGAGAGCTTATACATTTGCTGTATACAATCCAAAATACAGTTTTGTAAACATTCCTGCTGTCTTAACAGTATGTGTGCATTAAAGTACGGCCATTATTAACAGAATCTAATGTTGAATGAGACATTCTAACCCATTTCTGAAACTCATTTGTGACAGAATTTATGTTTTTAAAAATAATTTTCAATATGTTGTGTTTGACATTTACAAGTTGATTTTGTTTTGCATTCTAAAGACATCTGATTTCACTTTAATTTGAATCCCGCAGAGACAGAGGATATAGTACAACTAAAGTAGAATCATTTTAAGGAACTATAGGATATTAATATTGCTCAATTTATGCATGTATTTTCTATTCATTTCAGTCAGGGTTTACTAATTACTTCTACTACTCCCCCCCACCCCCCTCCCAGGTCATTGTGTTACCTGCTTGGATGAGTCATTGAGGTGGAGGTGGAAGTGTGTCGAGTGTTTGTCTCACTAAGATTTGTTGATATGTGATGATTGACTCCTGGTATTGATTCATCCAGGGCCTGACAGGTGAAACTGCCGACCTGGCATTAGTCACAACAATTAAGGCATTTGAAACGTCAAGAAATTAGAGGTCACGAGAGATAATTTCCTTGTGCGTGTCAGATGAAAATGATGACACTTGCTGACATGCTGCCAGGCCTCTGGTCTGTGGTTGAGGAACAGTGACAGCCCTTCTGGGCATGCTGCCGGAACAGCAATCCTTCGCTGTGATGCCTCTCCTGACACCCTTTTCTTATGGAAAAACATGACAGCAACCCCTTGATTCAGACCCCACTGTGTCACTCACAAGTAAACAGACAAATTATTCATCAGTGGAACTCTATTGCTCCTCCTGCCACTGCCCCTCCTGCCACCTCTGCATCAACAAAGACGCCAAAGTGTGCTGCTGCAAGCCTCTGACAGCCTTTGAGCTTGTTGACATTCTTTAAATTGATTTCACCTTGATATTCTGATGTTGATGAAATACAAACGTTCAAATGGTTTCCATTATTGTCTCTATCGCGTATCATAAAGATTTTAATTCCCATTATATGTGATGAAAGCAGGATTAGACACAGGCACTTACCCGTGGACAAATTGTCTGAGACATATTTGCTCTCACTTAAAGTCATATAGATGTCCATTCCCAAGTAATCACTTGAGAAAAAAAGCTTCAGGGCGACTCTTTGTTTTACTTCAGGATTACATTTGTGACAAGATCGTCTGAAGCAGATTTCTGTCGACATGTAAAGCGTGTCATTACATGGGAAACTAACACTGCTGCTGTGCATTCCTTTATGTGGTTTCTCTGCTAAGTTATTTTTTTCTTGTATAAAACGTTTTTGTTCCCTAAAAGCCAAATTATTGGAAATCATTTGCTGTGTTGCCTTTGACCTCTGTCAAAAGGTCAAAAAGCTTGCTACAAATTTGTAGCTGCCATTTCTGGTCTTCAGTGATTCAAAAGGATCTCACCTTTCTGCTTTAGTCATCACAAGGGAATGTTTGCTTTTGTGTTGCTGCATGTGTGCTCTGGAGAGTGATACTAGTAGATCATCCGACATCTGCAGGTCAGTCTCGATAAAATAAAAGGTCATTGAAAAAAGTTGATTTATCTCAGTAATTCAAGTCAAAAATGTAGCTTAACACATTACTGAGTCCCTCAGTGAGGTTTAGGTCATGCGAGTTTGTTGACCAATACGGACAGCAATACCACGGTCCATAAACCACACAGTGGTTCTGCTGTTATTGTGGGTAGATGTTACATCTTGTTTAAAAATAGCAGTGGGATTTTCTTGGTTGCTTCTGCACCTTTTTTCTGTTTCACTAAACAAGCAATCAGAATTTGTGAACACAGCCAGTTAGTCAAGCTCCTTTTATAGTTAACCTTAACCCATTACATAACATTTCTCAATTAAAAAAACCCCAAAAAAACAAAACATTTATTTTATTGGTCTTATGTACAATTCGCATCATGTTAGAAACAAAACCCTGGCTTTCGAGTTTGGAATTAGCTGTAGACTATGATTATCAGAGGTTTTTTAAAGGGTTTGGTTTGTTTGACGCAGCGCAGTGTGGAAGTGAACTTCACCATCTGAAAGTGTAACAAATGTTGCAATTCTGGTCTCCAATTGAACTGAAGCTACCGGACTATCGGACATGAAAACACCTTTAGACAGGAGAACATAATGTTATGAGGAATGCTATGTGCTGCTCACCCAAGCAAGGCAGCTTTTGCTTGGAGGGAAAATAATCTAAATGGTTGCAGTGAGCCACTTCTCAGCCAAAGAGCAAAGCCTTTAAAGACACAAACTAATGACATGCCTGTTTCATTGTGCTACCTCAGAGTGGAATACAGACATGTTTTTGTCATCCATCTCTGGGGATCAGTGTCCAAGTGGCTGAGAAATATTGATGCGTTTTGATCAGCTTGTGAAATAACATATCGATGATTTAACCTTCACCCAGGTAAATCCTCACAAAAGAACTCAAATGTAAAGAAAACTAGCCAGAGATTCCTTTGAAAAATAATATGCTTCAAGACTATCATCGTTCAGCAGCCCAGTTTCATCATTATGAGTAATTTGATGTTTTCCACATGACAGCTATCTCAGACTTTATGGTGTATGGATCGAGTTTCTTTATTTGAACAGACACCTTGACCCTGAACCTAACCTTAAATACCCATAATGTCAGTTGCCTCAGTTACTTGGCAGACTTTGTTGTAAAAAACACGCTAACGTCTAATGGTTCCCAAATGTGCAAACCAGCTCACATGAAACTTTCACTGCTGCATCACAGCGCTCGCCAGTGTGGACATTGCCTTTTTTGGAGCCGTGAAAGATCTGAAGTGACCGAGCAGTGTTGGGGGCGACTGTGTGCTTCGCAGGTGGCCTGTCCTAATTCGGCATCACCTCCAAAAGCCCTGCGCCACATCTCTGACTGTGGCATTTGCTACCCAATGGGTCCTTTTTGATAGTGAGTGGTGTGTACAGGGGCAGGGAAATGAGGGCCAGTCACACAGGCAGTCGGGAGGTTCAGACGAAAGGCTGTATGTTTCATTGTGCACAATGGCATTGATGGACATCTACAAGCTCTTCTGATGGTGGAAAAGGCTTCAGTCACATCAATCACCTCCACCTTAGAGTGCCACGCTTTCAGTCAAGCTCAGCAGCTCTTACTGCTTCTGTTTAGTGTAGTTTTTTTCTTGTTGCAAGCAGAGAAGCTCTTTTGTCTTTTTTTTTTTCCCAACGTTTGTTTTCTAAAAATAGAAGAGCTCAGATTTTTGTGGTGGTGTTCTTTTTTTTCACTGTTCGTTATCTGACTTCAGTTGTATTTTCTCCTTGTTGTTCTCATAGTTTCTCCTCCATAAATCATCCTTCATTGAGGTAGTACCTTTACCTAACTCACAAAGGCTATCTTGTGTTTTTGTCTGTGTGGTATGTGTGTGTGTGTGTGTGTGTGAGTATGACTACACACATGCTTTTGTGCTTTGTTTCAAGTACAATAACATCTAAAAGCACGCTGGCCTGCTGCAGTTCTATCTGGATGTCACTCCAGGTTAACGTTTGTGCAGTTGGGGCCCCTGCTCCTGGAAATGGGGAATGGTTAACTGAAGCATGTTAATAGGAAAAGGCTTGTCTCTTCCACACTAACACTTGGATAACTCTGCAGGCAGAGGGGGAAGGGGGAGCACCCAGGCGGATTGGGAGTGCACCCCTTTCCCTTTACCTCCCCCCTTCCTCAGAGGCACGGCTGAGTTAGGATTTGCTTGCATTGTCAAGTAACGCATTGACCCATCACTTTGATGCATATTGATTGTGACAGCCACTCTCTCACTCTCTCGCTCTCTCCCGCAGGCCACAGAGGCGCAGATCCAGAGCTTTGGACAGACGCCATCTCAGTTGCTTATTGAGCCACATCCTCCACGCAGCTCCGCCATGCACCTGGTGAGAACAGTGAGCATGCTGGGAACCTTCACTGCACCTCTGGATGTGTGTGTGTGTGTGTGTGTGTGTGTGTGTGTGTGTGTGTGTGGGGGGGCTTCAGGGATGCTAGGTAGACCTTCGATATTTTGCTCTGTGTTTACAAGCGGTAATAAGTTTGTGAAAGATGATTTCCAACTTGGCATTCTTTTTTTTTTTTTTTACAGCAGTTAAATATTTAATTTTTATCTTGTGTTGTCACAGAGCCTCTGTTCAACTAGCAGTTATTAGGACCAGTATTCTGTGGTGTATCTTAACTGGTCATTTTTGAAAGTAGTGAAGTTTAATGAGAACACTGCTCCCTACTGGTCTAAAAGCCCCGTTTTTCCAATTACATTTATGTATGGTGCCTTGCAGAAGCAAACAAACAAACAAAAGACCCTTTAACTTTTTCTCATTTTGTCACGTAACAATCACATATAGTAGTGAACAGCATTTTATTGGTATTTTTTTTAATGCACCAACACTTAGTAAGAGCATTGTCATGAAGAGGGAGGAAAATACATGATGATTTTATAAGTAATTTACAAATAAGACTCAAAAAGTTTTCTCATCCCCTTTTACTACGATACCCCTAAATACAATCCAACAAAACCAATTGCACAGTAAGTAAAACTGGATCGATGTCAACGTTTATTTCCTTCTTGCTGCCATTTGTGTATATTTTAGGATTTGCGTATGTTCAGCAGAGAAAAAAATGTTAGCGGTGTAGTCGTCATTTTTCGTGATGTTGACAGGCAAAGATATGTATGTAATATTATCAAATATTGGTTATCGGGAATAACAACAATATTAATTTCGGATATCAAATTTTCACGTTGGTGCATCCTTACCTAAAACTTTTTTTAAAACTTTGTCATATCTTAAAATTTATGTTCAGATGCTACTCATCTAAGCTGAACATATAGACAGACCACAAATTTTTGATTTTAAAGTGTCTTTTAATTTTGAAAATCATGTATCATGTGCTGTCCTCTTTTCAATTACATAACAATGAAAAGTTGAATTAAAAATATTGAAGGTTGTGGCTCAATATCTTATGTGATAGTCACATGACAAGAAATGACATTTGTAGCTACTTTTACTTTTAAATAACATACAATGCCTGCAGAGATGATTATAAAACTATTTTATTAATTTAAGTCTGCTCAATTCATCTGCTTTCCATGTTTAATAAAAATAGTTCACCCTCAAAATATTATTTTGACAGGGTGTAAATTTATTCTACGTTTGCAGAAGAAATGAGAAAAGTTTAACTATTTAACAATTCAAAACAAAATCAGCTACAAAACCTTAATCCAAATTCTTTCTTATTTTTTTTTGTTTTATGTGAAACAGGCTGAACATTTCTGATGCATGTTTCTGTATCAACCATCTCCTGTGTCTCCAGCTTTCTTTGCCTCCTCTTGTTGTAATCCTTTGTCTAATTGCCAAATGGGGATGTTGCATGAAGTTCTCCTTTGTGTCTGAACCTTGTCTTTTTTTTTCTTCCACACTAATTCTTCTTGCATTCTTTTCTTACATAATTCCATACCTCTTCTCGTCATCTTTTCTGTGCCCTCCTTTCTTGCTCTCAACCTTCATCGTCCCCAACCATCATGACGCCTCCATTTTTTTCCCTCCCCCCATATTTTTGTCTTTTCTCTCTTCTACTCAATAGTGTTTCCTTCCGCAGAGTCCTCTCATGTTCAAGGACCAGATGCAGCAGGACGTCATCATGGTGTTAAAGTTTCCGTCCAATTCGCCGGTTACGCATGTGGCTGCCAACACCCTGCCCCATCTCACCATACCAGCCGTGGTCACCGTCACCTGCAGCCGCTTATTTGCCGTCAATCGATGGCACAACACCGTTGGTGAGCGAAGTCGATGTCGCGCAGGAGGTGCTAGAAGTTCAAACACAGACATATGCTGGTGGGTGGGGAGGGGGGGATGTGGCACACCACATGTGATACCTACACAGCAGAGGTCCTGTAAAATCACTTCATCACAGTCACACAAGAAACCTTCCCACTGCTCGTAATAGACTTGTTGCAAGCTGTCTATGAGAGCGACTCGCACCTTCCAGGTAAGCTGATGATGAGTGTTTCCACATGTTTCTTCTCAGACATGTGTGAACAACATTACCCACGGAGCCCCTCCCTACGAACAAGCCTCACCTCAGGGTCAAAGGGTCAAAGCAATGGTTACTAGGAAATTAGGCTGCAACTGCACCACATTCTCCTCACACGTTTCCATCTGTCACTGCAGAAAGTACGTACCACTCAAGACCAAAGAGTACACAGTGTGCGGTTGCCCTTAATGAACACAGCTGCAGCGGCCTGACCATCCTGTTGGAGAGGAAGGAAATGTGGTCTCACTTTTTGAAATAAGAATGATAATAAGGTTTCCGTAATTTCAGACATGTCCCCGAATCAAAGTGGTTTTTAAGACGCCTATTCACATGAATGAAATGACATTTGACAGTGGAACTGAAAAGTCTAGTAAGACATAAATAAATTGTTATATCATGGAAAAATATGAGTGAATGGCTGTGTGACTGTGTATGAACGTGAAATTGTAAAACTGTATGCAATGTATGCTTACATGAATCCAGGTCTCCGAGGAGCACCAGGCTATTCTCTGGAACAGGCCCATCATCTCCCTATAGAGATGGATTCTCTGGTTGGTGAGTGAGCTCAAAGGAGAATACACAACTTCAAACTAGAAAAGGACATAAATATTTGTCCTTTATGTCTATTTTAGGAAAAAAAAAAAAAAAGAAAAGGAGCTACACCTCGGGTATGGTACTGTTTTTCTTTTTGTGTCTTCCTCTAAGCCAACAATACTGGCAGCAACAAGCGTCAGATCACAGACCTAGTGGACCAAAGCATCCAAATCACCACACACTGTTTTGTGGTGACAGCTGACAACCGCTACATCCTGGTGTGTGGCTTCTGGGACAAGAGCTTCCGTGTGTACTCCTCTGAGACAGGTAGGTTATAGTGTAAACTCTGCTTCCTACAGGGCTGCGCGCTGATGTGTGGAGGACTGAATGCTATGACAGTAATGATACAGTATTGGTGCAACTGTCTCCTGACACACTTGGACACCAAAGTTGATAGATATGCACCTACGCAACGAATTATTAACTGCGATGAGAACAACGTATTGTCCCTGTACCTCATTAATTTTATTTTATTTTTTTAATTCAGCTGGGACCTCATGACATGGTTTGAGAATAAAGTGCTCTGTCTCCTTGATGTTTTCATCTCTGAATGTCTCCCAATCCCAGTATAATTTGCATAAAAATTATGCAGTTTTTTTTAATCGTGAGCAGCATGACTTTGGTGTTTATAGTTGATTCATTTTTCCCTTAGAAGATATAAACCAAATAATAATAATAAAAAAAAAAAAACAATAGAAATCATCTTTGCTCTTTTATCTGTTTAGGCAAGCTGACCCAGATCATTTTTGGCCACTGGGATGTGGTGACATGTCTGGCCAGATCAGAGTCGTACATCGGAGGCGATTGCTACATTGTTTCTGGGTCTCGGGATGCTACCCTGCTGCTTTGGTACTGGAGTGGGCGGCACCATATTATTGGTGACAACCCCAATCACGGTGAGTTTGCACTTTTTCTAGGGTTTTTACAATGGGGGATAAACAAAGTAAGAAAAAAAAAAAACCACAAGTAACTGTCTTCTGTTCATTTGTCTTAGACAAATTACAATTTGCAGCCAAAACAGACAAGGCACACAAAATTAATTCTGTTTTCTTATTGTGAAGGTTTGAAGGAAGTTGTATCTCTGGAGCCAGCCAATCAGATTTCAGAGTAGATATTAATGCACAGACAGAACCTTTTCGTCTCTTCCACAGCTTTATTTATGACTTTGAAGTTTATGTTGCGTGAAATATTCTCACTTTATCTTTGCTACCTTCTGCTTCCCACCAAGACAATGCATTTCACTGACAATCAAACAATACTTATGTCTCAAGTTGAAAATGGTAGCTTGCAAAGAAAATAAAATTAATGAGCAAAAACAAACATGAAAATTGTCATTTCTCTTATTTGGTGGATTATCAACACTTCCCTCCTTTCTGATATTTTCATATTACCAAACCCTGGTGTGCATTAGTCTCAAGTGCTGGATAAAATTGCAAAATTAGTTATATATTATTTAATTCAAACATGAACTTTGTTCTTTCTTTTGAAGTTATTTTCCATGAACTCTATCAAGGTACATCAGGCTGTTTTTCAGCTGAAGCAGAGGGCTTTTGATCAACACAGGAACAAAAACGCTGTTCATCCAAAAAAATCTAAAAGTTAAGCAGAATAAATTATCTGCAGGGCAGCTGTTTGATTACTGATACCGAGTAGAACTATTTTCAACAAGAGGACGCCAAGGGCAAGATTAATATATTTTTTTATTAATAGTATTCTAGGAAAACATTCACATTTCTGTTTGTATCATAAATTTCAAATACTGGTTACTTTGAAGTCCAACACACATGACTGGGTGCGATGCACGCTCTCATTTTAAATGCATGCCAATGTCCCAGTTCTTTATAGAATACTGAAATGATCAGAAGAGATGAAGAGCTGTTTTACCAGTGAAAGCTATTTTTATTGTAGTAAAAAGTCACTGCATTACATTAACATATTTCTGGAATCATGAGCTGAACAAAAACTATGAATGGGATGAAAAAAATATTGTGTAATTTAAAGAAAACCCCAAAACCAAAAGCTGATGAGTCACCCTTTTTAAGTTTTGTTAGACCTCCGTAATGGTTTTGAGTGAATTTGGGATTTTGTGTGGCAGACCAACAGGAAGCATTACATAGA